>NC_086305.1:7650082-7936082 GCF_963924245.1 Chroicocephalus ridibundus | reverse complement strand
GTCCCGGGAAAGTCTCTGCTAACACCGTGCAGAGCGCTGTGCCCAACGTACAGAAACGTCTTGCGGTATCTCCTACAGGGAAAGTGCCAGGAGGGAATTGTGGAGCTTGTTCTCAGTGTCTCTGAGAATTGCTCTGATTATCCCTGTGACCTCTTTGCTAAGATTCTCCAGAGAGCCGTCCTCAAAACAAACACACATCTTGACATATCTCCCACATTGATCACAGTGTCTCCAGAAACGGCATTCAAGGAGCCAGGACCTTTTCTCCCTACACTGTCCATTGAGTTGTCCTCAAAACCAATATACATCCTGCTATATCTCCCACATGGAAAGTGCCAGGAGGGAGAAGTGGGGATTATGTTTAGACTTTCTCGGAACTGCTTCAAATCAACTAGATATCTTTGTGCTGTAAATCTCCCAACAGCCAAACGCAAAAGCAGCAAACATCTCGCTGTATGTCCCACATCCAAAGTGCCAAGAGAGAGCTTGCTCTCCCTGTCTTTGAGTACTGTTTTCACTGTCCCGGTTACCTCTTTGCTAACATTCTCTTCAGAGCCGCAGTGAAACCAGGAACCACGTGGAGAAGGCACCCACACTGAAAGTGCCTGGAGGGAACATTGGGGCTTCTTCTCAGTGTCTCTGACATAGGGTTTCACTGTCCCGGGAAAGTCTCTGCTAACACCGTGCAGAGCGCTGTGCCCAACGTACAGAAACGTCTTGCGGTATCTCCTACAGGGAAAGTGCCAGGAGGGAATTGTCGAGCTTGTTCTCAGTGTCTCTGAGAATTGCTCTGATTATCCCTGTGACCTCTTTGCTAAGACTCTCCAGAGAGCCGTCCTCAAAATCAACACACATCTTGACATATCTCCCACATTGATCGCAGTGTCTCCAGAAACGGCATTCAAGGAGCCAGGACCTTTTCTCCCTACACTGTCCATTGAGTTGTCCTCAAAACCAATATACATCCTGCTATATCTCCCACATGGAAAGTGCCAGGAGGGAGAAGTGGGGATTATGTTTAGACTTTCTCGGAACTGCTTCAAATCAACTAGATATCTTTGTGCTGTAAATCTCCCAACAGCCAAACGCAAAAGCAGCAAACATCTCGCTGTATGTCCCACATCCAAAGTGCCAAGAGAGAGCTTGCTCTCCCTGTCTTTGAGTACTGTTTTCACTGTCCCGGTTACCTCTTTGCTAACATTCTCTTCAGAGCCGCAGTGAAACCAGGAACCACGTGGAGAAGGCACCCACACTGAAAGTGCCTGGAGGGAACATTGGGGCTTCTTCTCAGTGTCTCTGACATAGGGTTTCACTGTCCCGGGAAAGTCTCTGCTAACACCGTGCAGAGCGCTGTGCCCAATGGACAGAAACGTCTTGCGGTATCTCCTACAGGGAAAGTGCCAGGAGGGAATTGTGGAGCTTGTTCTCAGTGTCTCTGAGAATTGCTCTGATTATCCCTGTGACCTCTTTGCTAAGACTCTCCAGAGAGCCGTCCTCAAAACAAACACACATCTTGACATATCTCCCACATTGATCGCAGTGTCTCCAGAAACGGCATTCAAGGAGCCAGGACCTTTTCTCCCTACACTGTCCATTGAGTTGTCCTCAAAACCAATATACATCCTGCTATATCTCCCACATGGAAAGTGCCAGGAGGGAGAAGTGGGGATTATGTTTAGACTTTCTCGGAACTGCTTCGAATCAACTAGATATCTTTGTGCTGTAAATCTCCCAACAGCCAAACGCAAAAGCAGCAAACATCTCGCTGTATGTCCCACATCCAAAGTGCCAAGAGAGAGCTTGCTCTCCCTGTCTTTGAGTACTGTTTTCACTGTCCCGGTTACCTCTTTGCTAACATTCTCTTCAGCGCTGCAGGGAAACCAGGAACCACGTGGAGAAGGCACCCACACTGAAAGTGCCTGGAGGGAACATTGGGGCTTCTTCTCAGTGTCTCTGACATAGGGTTTCACTGTCCCGGGAAAGTCTCTGCTAACACCGTGCAGAGCGCTGTGCCCAATGGACAGAAACGTCTTGCGGTATCTCCTACAGGGAAAGTGCCAGGAGGGAATTGTGGAGCTTGTTCTCAGTGTCTCTGAGAATTGCTCTGATTATCCCTGTGACCTCTTTGCTAAGACTCTCCAGAGAGCCGTCCTCAAAACAAACACACATCTTGACATATCTCCCACATTGATCGCAGTGTCTCCAGAAACGGCATTCAAGGAGCCAGGACCTTTTCTCCCTACACTGTCCATTGAGTTGTCCTCAAAACCAATATACATCCTGCTATATCTCCCACATGGAAAGTGCCAGGAGGGAGAAGTGGCGATTATGTTTAGACTTTCTCGGAACTGCTTCAAATCAACTAGATATCTTTGTGCTGTAAATCTCCCAACAGCCAAACGCAAAAGCAGCAAACATCTCGCTGTATGTCCCACATCCAAAGTGCCAAGAGAGAGCTTGCTCTCCCTGTCTTTGAGTACTGTTTTCACTGTCCCGGTTACCTCTTTGCTAACATTCTCTTCAGAGCCGCAGTGAAACCAGGAACCACGTGGAGAAGGCACCCACACTGAAAGTGCCTGGAGGGAACATTGGGGCTTCTTCTCAGTGTCTCTGACATAGGGTTTCACTGTCCCGGGAAAGTCTCTGCTAACACCCTGCAGAGCGCTGTGCCCAATGGACAGAAACGTCTTGCGGTATCTCCTACAGGGAAAGTGCCAGGAGGGAATTGTGGAGCTTGTTCTCAGTGTCTCTGAGAATTGCTCTGATTATCTGTGTGACCTCTTTGCTAAGACTCTCCAGAGAGCCGTCCTCAAAACAAACACACATCTTGACATATCTCCCACATTGATCGCAGTGTCTCCAGAAACGGCATTCAAGGAGCCAGGACCTTTTCTCCCTACACTGTCCATTGAGTTGTCCTCAAAACCAATATACATCCTGCTATATCTCCCACATGGAAAGTGCCAGGAGGGAGAAGTGGCGATTATGTTTAGACTTTCTCGGAACTGCTTCAAATCAACTAGATATCTTTGTGCTGTAAATCTCCCAACAGCCAAACGCAAAAGCAGCAAACATCTCGCTGTATGTCCCACATCCAACGTGCCAAGAGAGAGCTTGCTCTCCCTGTCTTTGAGTACTGTTTTCACTGTCCCGGTTACCTCTTTGCTAACATTCTCTTCAGCGCTGCAGGGAAACCAGGAACCACGTGGAGAAGGCACCCACACTGAAAGTGCCTGGAGGGAACATTGGGGCTTCTTCTCAGTGTCTCTGACATAGGGTTTCACTGTCCCGGGAAAGTCTCTGCTAACACCGTGCAGAGCGCTGTGCCCAACGTAGAGAAACGTCTTGCGGTATCTCCTACAGGGAAAGTGCCAGGAGGGAATTGTCGAGCTTGTTCTCAGTGTCTCTGAGAATTGCTCTGATTATCCCTGTGACCTCTTTGCTAAGACTCTCCAGAGAGCCGTCCTCAAAACAAACACACATCTTGACATATCTCCCACATTGATCGCAGTGTCTCCAGAAACGGCATTCAAGGAGCCAGGACCTTTTCTCCCTACACTGTCCATTGAGTTGTCCTCAAAACCAATATACATCCTGCTATATCTCCCACATGGAAAGTGCCAGGAGGGAGAAGTGGGGATTATGTTTAGACTTTCTCGGAACTGCTTCAAATCAACTAGATATCTTTGTGCTGTAAATCTCCCAACAGCCAAACGCAAAAGCAGCAAACATCTCGCTGTATGTCCCACATCCAACGTGCCAAGAGAGAGCTTGCTCTCCCTGTCTTTGAGTACTGTTTTCACTGTCCCGGTTACCTCTTTGCTAACATTCTCTTCAGCGCTGCAGGGAAACCAGGAACCACGTGGAGAAGGCACCCACACTGAAAGTGCCTGGAGGGAACATTGGGGCTTCTTCTCAGTGTCTCTGACATAGGGTTTCACTGTCCCGGGAAAGTCTCTGCTAACACCGTGCAGAGCGCTGTGCCCAACGTACAGAAACGTCTTGCGGTATCTCCTACAGGGAAAGTGCCAGGAGGGAATTGTGGAGCTTGTTCTCAGTGTCTCTGAGAATTGCTCTGATTATCCCTGTGACCTCTTTGCTAAGACTCTCCAGAGAGCCGTCCTCAAAACAAACACACATCTTGACATATCTCCCACATTGATCACAGTGTCTCCAGAAACGGCATTCAAGGAGCCAGGACCTTTTCTCCCTACACTGTCCATTGAGTTGTCCTCAAAACCAATATACATCCTGCTATATCTCCCACATGGAAAGTGCCAGGAGGGAGAAGTGGCGATTATGTTTAGACTTTCTCGGAACTGCTTCAAATCAACTAGATATCTTTGTGCTGTAAATCTCCCAACAGCCAAACGCAAAAGCAGCAAACATCTCGCTGTATGTCCCACATCCAAAGTGCCAAGAGAGAGCTTGCTCTCCCTGTCTTTGAGTACTGTTTTCACTGTCCCGGTTACCTCTTTGCTAACATTCTCTTCAGAGCCGCAGTGAAACCAGGAACCACGTGGAGAAGGCACCCACACTGAAAGTGCCTGGAGGGAACATTGGGGCTTCTTCTCAGTGTCTCTGACATAGGGTTTCACTGTCCCGGGAAAGTCTCTGCTAACACCGTGCAGAGCGCTGTGCCCAACGTACAGAAACGTCTTGCGGTATCTCCTACAGGGAAAGTGCCAGGAGGGAATTGTCGAGCTTGTTCTCAGTGTCTCTGAGAATTGCTCTGATTATCCCTGTGACCTCTTTGCTAAGACTCTCCAGAGAGCCGTCCTCAAAACCAACACACATCTTGACATATCTCCCACATTGATCGCAGTGTCTCCAGAAACGGCATTCAAGGAGCCAGGACGTTTTCTCCCTACACTGTCCATTGAGTTGTCCTCAAAACCAATATACATCCTGCTATATCTCCCACATGGAAAGTGCCAGGAGGGAGAAGTGGCGATTATGTTTAGACTTTCTCGGAACTGCTTCGAATCAACTAGATATCTTTGTGCTGTAAATCTCCCAACAGCCAAACGCAAAAGCAGCAAACATCTCGCTGTATGTCCCACATCCAAAGTGCCAAGAGAGAGCTTGCTCTCCCTGTCTTTGAGTACTGTTTTCACTGTCCCGGTTACCTCTTTGCTAACATTCTCTTCAGAGCCGCAGTGAAACCAGGAACCACGTGGAGAAGGCACCCACACTGAAAGTGCCTGGAGGGAACATTGGGGCTTCTTCTCAGTGTCTCTGACATAGGGTTTCACTGTCCCGGGAAAGTCTCTGCTAACACCGTGCAGAGCGCTGTGCCCAACGTAGAGAAACGTCTTGCGGTATCTCCTACAGGGAAAGTGCCAGGAGGGAATTGTCGAGCTTGTTCTCAGTGTCTCTGAGAATTGCTCTGATTATCCCTGTGACCTCTTTGCTAAGACTCTCCAGAGAGCTGTCCTCAAAACCAACACACATCTTGAAATATCTCCCACATTGATCGCAGTGTCTCCAGAAACGGCATTCAAGGAGCCAGGACCTTTTCTCCCTACACTGTCCATTGAGTTGTCCTCAAAACCAATATACATCCTGCTATATCTCCCACATGGAAAGTGCCAGGAGGGAGAAGTGGGGATTATGTTTAGACTTTCTCGGAACTGCTTCAAATCAACTAGATATCTTTGTGCTGTAAATCTCCCAACAGCCAAACGCAAAAGCAGCAAACATCTCGCTGTATGTCCCACATCCAAAGTGCCAAGAGAGAGCTTGCTCTCCCTGTCTTTGAGTACTGTTTTCCCTGCCCCAGTTACCTCTTTGCTAACATTCTCTTCAGAGCCGCAGTGAAACCAGGAACCACGTGGAGAAGGCACCCACACTGAAAGTGCCTGGAGGGAACATTGGGGCTTCTTCTCAGTGTCTCTGACATAGGGTTTCACTGTCCCGGGAAAGTCTCTGCTAACACCGTGCAGAGCGCTGTGCCCAACGTACAGAAACGTCTTGCGGTATCTCCTACAGGGAAAGTGCCAGGAGGGAATTGTCGAGCTTGTTCTCAGTGTCTCTGAGAATTGCTCTGATTATCTGTGTGACCTCTTTGCTAAGACTCTCCAGAGAGCCGTCCTCAAAACAAACACACATCTTGACATATCTCCCACATTGATCGCAGTGTCTCCAGAAACGGCATTCAAGGAGCCAGGACCTTTTCTCCCTACACTGCCCATTGAGTTGTCCTCAAAACCAATATACATCCTGCTATATCTCCCACATGGAAAGTGCCAGGAGGGAGAAGTGGCGATTATGTTTAGACTTTCTCGGAACTGCTTCAAATCAACTAGATATCTTTGTGCTGTAAATCTCCCAACAGCCAAACGCAAAAGCAGCAAACATCTCGCTGTATGTCCCACATCCAAAGTGCCAAGAGAGAGCTTGCTCTCCCTGTCTTTGAGTACTGTTTTCACTGTCCCGGTTACCTCTTTGCTAACATTCTCTTCAGAGCCGCAGTGAAACCAGGAGAACCACGTGGAGAAGGCACCCACACTGAAAGTGCCTGGAGGGAACATTGGGGCTTCTTCTCAGTGTCTCTGACATAGGGTTTCACTGTCCCGGGAAAGTCTCTGCTAACACCGTGCAGAGCGCTGTGCCCAACGTACAGAAACGTCTTGCGGTATCTCCTACAGGGAAAGTGCCAGGAGGGAATTGTCGAGCTTGTTCTCAGTGTCTCTGAGAATTGCTCTGATTATCCCTGTGACCTCTTTGCTAAGACTCTCCAGAGAGCCGTCCTCAAAACAAACACACATCTTGACATATCTCCCACATTGATCACAGTGTCTCCAGAAACGGCATTCAAGGAGCCAGGACCTTTTCTCCCTACACTGTCCATTGAGTTGTCCTCAAAACCAATATACATCCTGCTATATCTCCCACATGGAAAGTGCCAGGAGGGAGAAGTGGCGATTATGTTTAGACTTTCTCGGAACTGCTTCAAATCAACTAGATATCTTTGTGCTGTAAATCTCCCAACAGCCAAACGCAAAAGCAGCAAACATCTCGCTGTATGTCCCACATCCAAAGTGCCAAGAGAGAGCTTGCTCTCCCTGTCTTTGAGTACTGTTTTCACTGTCCCGGTTACCTCTTTGCTAACATTCTCTTCAGAGCCGCAGTGAAACCAGGAACCACGTGGAGAAGGCACCCACACTGAAAGTGCCTGGAGGGAACATTGGGGCTTCTTCTCAGTGTCTCTGACATAGGGTTTCACTGTCCCGGGAAAGTCTCTGCTAACACCGTGCAGAGCGCTGTGCCCAACGTAGAGAAACGTCTTGCGGTATCTCCTACAGGGAAAGTGCCAGGAGGGAATTGTGGAGCTTGTTCTCAGTGTCTCTGAGAATTGCTCTGATTATCCCTGTGACCCCTTTGCTAAGACTCTCCAGAGAGCCGTCCTCAAAACCAACACACATCTTGACATATCTCCCACATTGATCGCAGTGTCTCCAGAAACGGCATTCAAGGAGCCAGGACCTTTTCTCCCTACACTGTCCATTGAGTTGTCCTCAAAACCAATATACATCCTGCTATATCTCCCACATGGAAAGTGCCAGGAGGGAGAAGTGGGGATTATGTTTAGACTTTCTCGGAACTGCTTCAAATCAACTAGATATCTTTGTGCTGTAAATCTCCCAACAGCCAAACGCAAAAGCAGCAAACATCTCGCTGTATGTCCCACATCCAAAGTGCCAAGAGAGAGCTTGCTCTCCCTGTCTTTGAGTACTGTTTTCACTGTCCCGGTTACCTCTTTGCTAACATTCTCTTCAGAGCCGCAGTGAAACCAGGAGAACCACGTGGAGAAGGCACCCACACTGAAAGTGCCTGGAGGGAACATTGGGGCTTCTTCTCAGTGTCTCTGACATAGGGTTTCACTGTCCCGGGAAAGTCTCTGCTAACACCGTGCAGAGCGCTGTGCCCAACGTACAGAAACGTCTTGCGGTATCTCCTACAGGGAAAGTGCCAGGAGGGAATTGTGGAGCTTGTTCTCAGTGTCTCTGAGAATTGCTCTGATTATCCCTGTGACCTCTTTGCTAAGACTCTCCAGAGAGCCGTCCTCAAAACCAACACACATCTTGACATATCTCCCACATTGATCGCAGTGTCTCCAGAAACGGCATTCAAGGAGCCAGGACCTTTTCTCCCTACACTGTCCATTGAGTTGTCCTCAAAACCAATATACATCCTGCTATATCTCCCACATGGAAAGTGCCAGGAGGGAGAAGTGGCGATTATGTTTAGACTTTCTCGGAACTGCTTCAAATCAACTAGATATCTTTGTGCTGTAAATCTCCCAACAGCCAAACGCAAAAGCAGCAAACATCTCGCTGTATGTCCCACATCCAAAGTGCCAAGAGAGAGCTTGCTCTCCCTGTCTTTGAGTACTGTTTTCACTGTCCCGGTTACCTCTTTGCTAACATTCTCTTCAGAGCCGCAGTGAAACCAGGAACCACGTGGAGAAGGCACCCACACTGAAAGTGCCTGGAGGGAACATTGGGGCTTCTTCTCAGTGTCTCTGACATAGGGTTTCACTGTCCCGGGAAAGTCTCTGCTAACACCGTGCAGAGCGCTGTGCCCAACGTAGAGAAACGTCTTGCGGTATCTCCTACAGGGAAAGTGCCAGGAGGGAATTGTCGAGCTTGTTCTCAGTGTCTCTGAGAATTGCTCTGATTATCCCTGTGACCTCTTTGCTAAGACTCTCCAGAGAGCTGTCCTCAAAACCAACACACATCTTGAAATATCTCCCACATTGATCGCAGTGTCTCCAGAAACGGCATTCAAGGAGCCAGGACCTTTTCTCCCTACACTGTCCATTGAGTTGTCCTCAAAACCAATATACATCCTGCTATATCTCCCACATGGAAAGTGCCAGGAGGGAGAAGTGGGGATTATGTTTAGACTTTCTCGGAACTGCTTCAAATCAACTAGATATCTTTGTGCTGTAAATCTCCCAACAGCCAAACGCAAAAGCAGCAAACATCTCGCTGTATGTCCCACATCCAAAGTGCCAAGAGAGAGCTTGCTCTCCCTGTCTTTGAGTACTGTTTTCACGTCCCCAGTTACCTCTTTGCTAACATTCTCTTCAGAGCCGCAGTGAAACCAGGAACCACGTGGAGAAGGCACCCACACTGAAAGTGCCTGGAGGGAACATTGGGGCTTCTTCTCAGTGTCTCTGACATAGGGTTTCACTGTCCCGGGAAAGTCTCTGCTAACACCGTGCAGAGCGCTGTGCCCAACGTACAGAAACGTCTTGCGGTATCTCCTACAGGGAAAGTGCCAGGAGGGAATTGTCGAGCTTGTTCTCAGTGTCTCTGAGAATTGCTCTGATTATCTGTGTGACCTCTTTGCTAAGACTCTCCAGAGAGCCGTCCTCAAAACAAACACACATCTTGACATATCTCCCACATTGATCGCAGTGTCTCCAGAAACGGCATTCAAGGAGCCAGGACCTTTTCTCCCTACACTGCCCATTGAGTTGTCCTCAAAACCAATATACATCCTGCTATATCTCCCACATGGAAAGTGCCAGGAGGGAGAAGTGGCGATTATGTTTAGACTTTCTCGGAACTGCTCCAAATCAACTAGATATCTTTGTGCTGTAAATCTCCCAACAGCCAAACGCAAAAGCAGCAAACATCTCGCTGTATGTCCCACATCCAAAGTGCCAAGAGAGAGCTTGCTCTCCCTGTCTTTGAGTACTGTTTTCACTGTCCCGGTTACCTCTTTGCTAACTTTCTCTTCAGAGCCGCAGTGAAACCAGGAGAACCACGTGGAGAAGGCACCCACACTGAAAGTGCCTGGAGGGAACATTGGGGCTTCTTCTCAGTGTCTCTGACATAGGGTTTCACTGTCCCGGGAAAGTCTCTGCTAACACCGTGCAGAGCGCTGTGCCCAACGTACAGAAACGTCTTGCGGTATCTCCTACAGGGAAAGTGCCAGGAGGGAATTGTCGAGCTTGTTCTCAGTGTCTCTGAGAATTGCTCTGATTATCCCTGTGACCCCTTTGCTAAGACTCTCCAGAGAGCCGTCCTCAAAACCAACACACATCTTGACATATCTCCCACATTGATCGCAGTGTCTCCAGAAACGGCATTCAAGGAGCCAGGACCTTTTCTCCCTACACTGTCCATTGAGTTGTCCTCAAAACCAATATACATCCTGCTATATCTCCCACATGGAAAGTGCCAGGAGGGAGAAGTGGCGATTATGTTTAGACTTTCTCGGAACTGCTTCAAATCAACTAGATATCTTTGTGCTGTAAATCTCCCAACAGCCAAACGCAAAAGCAGCAAACATCTCGCTGTATGTCCCACATCCAAAGTGCCAAGAGAGAGCTTGCTCTCCCTGTCTTTGAGTACTGTTTTCACTGTCCCGGTTACCTCTTTGCTAACATTCTCTTCAGAGCCGCAGTGAAACCAGGAGAACCACGTGGAGAAGGCACCCACACTGAAAGTGCCTGGAGGGAACATTGGGGCTTCTTCTCAGTGTCTCTGACATAGGGTTTCACTGTCCCGGGAAAGTCTCTGCTAACACCGTGCAGAGCGCTGTGCCCAACGTACAGAAACGTCTTGCGGTATCTCCTACAGGGAAAGTGCCAGGAGGGAATTGTGGAGCTTGTTCTCAGTGTCTCTGAGAATTGCTCTGATTATCCCTGTGACCTCTTTGCTAAGACTCTCCAGAGAGCCGTCCTCAAAACCAACACACATCTTGACATATCTCCCACATTGATCGCAGTGTCTCCAGAAACGGCATTCAAGGAGCCAGGACCTTTTCTCCCTACACTGTCCATTGAGTTGTCCTCAAAACCAATATACATCCTGCTATATCTCCCACATGGAAAGTGCCAGGAGGGAGAAGTGGCGATTATGTTTAGACTTTCTCGGAACTGCTTCAAATCAACTAGATATCTTTGTGCTGTAAATCTCCCAACAGCCAAACGCAAAAGCAGCAAACATCTCGCTGTATGTCCCACATCCAAAGTGCCAAGAGAGAGCTTGCTCTCCCTGTCTTTGAGTACTGTTTTCACTGTCCCGGTTACCTCTTTGCTAACATTCTCTTCAGAGCCGCAGTGAAACCAGGAACCACGTGGAGAAGGCACCCACACTGAAAGTGCCTGGAGGGAACATTGGGGCTTCTTCTCAGTGTCTCTGACATAGGGTTTCACTGTCCCGGGAAAGTCTCTGCTAACACCATGCAGAGCGCTGTGCCCAACGTAGAGAAACGTCTTGCGGTATCTCCTACAGGGAAAGTGCCAGGAGGGAATTGTCGAGCTTGTTCTCAGTGTCTCTGAGAATTGCTCTGATTATCCCTGTGACCTCTTTGCTAAGACTCTCCAGAGAGCCGTCCTCAAAACCAACACACATCTTGACATATCTCCCACATTGATCGCAGTGTCTCCAGAAACGGCATTCAAGGAGCCAGGACCTTTTCTCCCTACACTGTCCATTGAGTTGTCCTCAAAACCAATATACATCCTGCTATATCTCCCACATGGAAAGTGCCAGGAGGGAGAAGTGGGGATTATGTTTAGACTTTCTCGGAACTGCTTCAAATCAACTAGATATCTTTGTGCTGTAAATCTCCCAACAGCCAAACGCAAAAGCAGCAAACATCTCGCTGTATGTCCCACATCCAAAGTGCCAAGAGAGAGCTTGCTCTCCCTGTCTTTGAGTACTGTTTTCACTGTCCCGGTTACCTCTTTGCTAACATTCTCTTCAGAGCCGCAGTGAAACCAGGAACCACGTGGAGAAGGCACCCACACTGAAAGTGCCTGGAGGGAACACTGGGGCTTCTTCTCAGTGTCTCTGACATAGGGTTTCACTGTCCCGGGAAAGTCTCTGCTAACACCGTGCAGAGCGCTGTGCCCAACGTAGAGAAACGTCTTGCGGTATCTCCTACAGGGAAAGTGCCAGGAGGGAATTGTCGAGCTTGTTCTCAGTGTCTCTGAGAATTGCTCTGATTATCCCTGTGACCCCTTTGCTAAGACTCTCCAGAGAGCCGTCCTCAAAACAAACACACATCTTGACATATCTCCCACATTGATCGCAGTGTCTCCAGAAACGGCATTCAAGGAGCCAGGACCTTTTCTCCCTACACTGTCCATTGAGTTGTCCTCAAAACCAATATACATCCTGCTATATCTCCCACATGGAAAGTGCCAGGAGGGAGAAGTGGCGATTATGTTTAGACTTTCTCGGAACTGCTTCAAATCAACTAGATATCTTTGTGCTGTAAATCTCCCAACAGCCAAACGCAAAAGCAGCAAACATCTCGCTGTATGTCCCACATCCAACGTGCCAAGAGAGAGCTTGCTCTCCCTGTCTTTGAGTACTGTTTTCACTGTCCCGGTTACCTCTTTGCTAACATTCTCTTCAGAGCCGCAGTGAAACCAGGAACCACGTGGAGAAGGCACCCACACTGAAAGTGCCTGGAGGGAACATTGGGGCTTCTTCTCAGTGTCTCTGACATAGGGTTTCACTGTCCCGGGAAAGTCTCTGCTAACACCGTGCAGAGCGCTGTGCCCAACGTACAGAAACGTCTTGCGGTATCTCCTACAGGGAAAGTGCCAGGAGGGAATTGTCGAGCTTGTTCTCAGTGTCTCTGAGAATTGCTCTGATTATCCCTGTGACCCCTTTGCTAAGACTCTCCAGAGAGCCGTCCTCAAAACAAACACACATCTTGACATATCTCCCACATTGATCGCAGTGTCTCCAGAAACGGCATTCAAGGAGCCAGGACCTTTTCTCCCTACACTGTCCATTGAGTTGTCCTCAAAACCAATATACATCCTGCTATATCTCCCACATGGAAAGTGCCAGGAGGGAGAAGTGGGGATTATGTTTAGACTTTCTCGGAACTGCTTCAAATCAACTAGATATCTTTGTGCTGTAAATCTCCCAACAGCCAAACGCAAAAGCAGCAAACATATCGCTGTATGTCCCACATCCAACGTGCCAAGAGAGAGCTTGCTCTCCCTGTCTTTGAGTACTGTTTTCACTGTCCCGGTTACCTCTTTGCTAACATTCTCTTCAGAGCCGCAGTGAAACCAGGAACCACGTGGAGAAGGCACCCACACTGAAAGTGCCTGGAGGGAACATTGGGGCTTCTTCTCAGTGTCTCTGACATAGGGTTTCACTGTCCCGGGAAAGTCTCTGCTAACACCGTGCAGAGCGCTGTGCCCAACGTACAGAAACGTCTTGCGGTATCTCCTACAGGGAAAGTGCCAGGAGGGAATTGTGGAGCTTGTTCTCAGTGTCTCTGAGAATTGCTCTGATTATCCCTGTGACCTCTTTGCTAAGACTCTCCAGAGAGCCGTCCTCAAAACAAACACACATCTTGACATATCTCCCACATTGATCACAGTGTCTCCAGAAACGGCATTCAAGGAGCCAGGACCTTTTCTCCCTACACTGTCCATTGAGTTGTCCTCAAAACCAATATACATCCTGCTATATCTCCCACATGGAAAGTGCCAGGAGGGAGAAGTGGCGATTATGTTTAGACTTTCTCGGAACTGCTTCAAATCAACTAGATATCTTTGTGCTGTAAATCTCCCAACAGCCAAACGCAAAAGCAGCAAACATCTCGCTGTATGTCCCACATCCAAAGTGCCAAGAGAGAGCTTGCTCTCCCTGTCTTTGAGTACTGTTTTCACTGTCCCGGTTACCTCTTTGCTAACATTCTCTTCAGAGCCGCAGTGAAACCAGGAACCACGTGGAGAAGGCACCCACACTGAAAGTGCCTGGAGGGAACATTGGGGCTTCTCTCAGTGTCTCTGACATAGGGTTTCACTGTCCCGGGAAAGTCTCTGCTAACACCGTGCAGAGCGCTGTGCCCAACGTACAGAAACGTCTTGCGGTATCTCCTACAGGGAAAGTGCCAGGAGGGAATTGTCGAGCTTGTTCTCAGTGTCTCTGAGAATTGCTCTGATTATCTGTGTGACCTCTTTGCTAAGACTCTCCAGAGAGCCGTCCTCAAAACAAACACACATCTTGACATATCTCCCACATTGATCGCAGTGTCTCCAGAAACGGCATTCAAGGAGCCAGGACGTTTTCTCCCTACACTGTCCATTGAGTTGTCCTCAAAACCAATATACATCCTGCTATATCTCCCACATGGAAAGTGCCAGGAGGGAGAAGTGGCGATTATGTTTAGACTTTCTCGGAACTGCTTCGAATCAACTAGATATCTTTGTGCTGTAAATCTCCCAACAGCCAAACGCAAAAGCAGCAAACATCTCGCTGTATGTCCCACATCCAAAGTGCCAAGAGAGAGCTTGCTCTCCCTGTCTTTGGGTACTGTTTTCACTGTCCCGGTTACCTCTTTGCTAACATTCTCTTCAGAGCCGCAGTGAAACCAGGAACCACGTGGAGAAGGCACCCACACTGAAAGTGCCTGGAGGGAACATTGGGGCTTCTTCTCAGTGTCTCTGACATAGGGTTTCACTGTCCCGGGAAAGTCTCTGCTAACACCCTGCAGAGCGCTGTGCCCAACGTAGAGAAACGTCTTGCGGTATCTCCTACAGGGAAAGTGCCAGGAGGGAATTGTGGAGCTTGTTCTCAGTGTCTCTGAGAATTGCTCTGATTATCCCTGTGACCTCTTTGCTAAGACTCTCCAGAGAGCTGTCCTCAAAACCAACACACATCTTGAAATATCTCCCACATTGATCGCAGTGTCTCCAGAAACGGCATTCAAGGAGCCAGGACCTTTTCTCCCTACACTGTCCATTGAGTTGTCCTCAAAACCAATATACATCCTGCTATATCTCCCACATGGAAAGTGCCAGGAGGGAGAAGTGGCGATTATGTTTAGACTTTCTCGGAACTGCTTCAAATCAACTAGATATCTTTGTGCTGTAAATCTCCCAACAGCCAAACGCAAAAGCAGCAAACATCTCGCTGTATGTCCCACATCCAAAGTGCCAAGAGAGAGCTTGCTCTCCCTGTCTTTGAGTACTGTTTTCACTGTCCCGGTTACCTCTTTGCTAACATTCTCTTCAGAGCCGCAGTGAAACCAGGAGAACCACGTGGAGAAGGCACCCACACTGAAAGTGCCTGGAGGGAACATTGGGGCTTCTTCTCAGTGTCTCTGACATAGGGTTTCACTGTCCCGGGAAAGTCTCTGCTAACACCGTGCAGAGCGCTGTGCCCAACGTACAGAAACGTCTTGCGGTATCTCCTACAGGGAAAGTGCCAGGAGGGAATTGTCGAGCTTGTTCTCAGTGTCTCTGAGAATTGCTCTGATTATCCCTGTGACCTCTTTGCTAAGACTCTCCAGAGAGCCGTCCTCAAAACCAACACACATCTTGACATATCTCCCACATTGATCACAGTGTCTCCAGAAACGGCATTCAAGGAGCCAGGACCTTTTCTCCCTACACTGTCCATTGAGTTGTCCTCAAAACCAATATACATCCTGCTATATCTCCCACATGGAAAGTGCCAGGAGGGAGAAGTGGCGATTATGTTTAGACTTTCTCGGAACTGCTTCAAATCAACTAGATATCTTTGTGCTGTAAATCTCCCAACAGCCAAACGCAAAAGCAGCAAACATCTCGCTGTATGTCCCACATCCAAAGTGCCAAGAGAGAGCTTGCTCTCCCTGTCTTTGAGTACTGTTTTCACTGTCCCGGTTACTTCTTTGCTAACATTCTCTTCAGAGCCGCAGTGAAACCAGGAACCACGTGGAGAAGGCACCCACACTGAAAGTGCCTGGAGGGAACATTGGGGCTTCTTCTCAGTGTCTCTGACATAGGGTTTCACTGTCCCGGGAAAGTCTCTGCTAACACCCTGCAGAGCGCTGTGCCCAACGTAGAGAAACGTCTTGCGGTATCTCCTACAGGGAAAGTGCCAGGAGGGAATTGTGGAGCTTGTTCTCAGTGTCTCTGAGAATTGCTCTGATTATCCCTGTGACCTCTTTGCTAAGACTCTCCAGAGAGCTGTCCTCAAAACCAACACACATCTTGAAATATCTCCCACATTGATCGCAGTGTCTCCAGAAACGGCATTCAAGGAGCCAGGACCTTTTCTCCCTACACTGTCCATTGAGTTGTCCTCAAAACCAATATACATCCTGCTATATCTCCCACATGGAAAGTGCCAGGAGGGAGAAGTGGGGATTATGTTTAGACTTTCTCGGAACTGCTTCAAATCAACTAGATATCTTTGTGCTGTAAATCTCCCAACAGCCAAACGCAAAAGCAGCAAACATCTCGCTGTATGTCCCACATCCAAAGTGCCAAGAGAGAGCTTGCTCTCCCTGTCTTTGAGTACTGTTTTCACTGTCCCGGTTACTTCTTTGCTAACATTCTCTTCAGAGCCGCAGTGAAACCAGGAACCACGTGGAGAAGGCACCCACACTGAAAGTGCCTGGAGGGAACATTGGGGCTTCTTCTCAGTGTCTCTGACATAGGGTTTCACTGTCCCGGGAAAGTCTCTGCTAACACCGTGCAGAGCGCTGTGCCCAACGTACAGAAACGTCTTGCGGTATCTCCTACAGGGAAAGTGCCAGGAGGGAATTGTGGAGCTTGTTCTCAGTGTCTCTGAGAATTGCTCTGATTATCTGTGTGACCTCTTTGCTAAGACTCTCCAGAGAGCCGTCCTCAAAACAAACACACATCTTGACATATCTCCCACATTGATCGCAGTGTCTCCAGAAACGGCATTCAAGGAGCCAGGACCTTTTCTCCCTACACTGTCCATTGAGTTGTCCTCAAAACCAATATACATCCTGCTATATCTCCCACATGGAAAGTGCCAGGAGGGAGAAGTGGCGATTATGTTTAGACTTTCTCGGAACTGCTTCAAATCAACTAGATATCTTTGTGCTGTAAATCTCCCAACAGCCAAACGCAAAAGCAGCAAACATCTCGCTGTATGTCCCACATCCAAAGTGCCAAGAGAGAGCTTGCTCTCCCTGTCTTTGAGTACTGTTTTCACTGTCCCGGTTACCTCTTTGCTAACATTCTCTTCAGAGCCGCAGTGAAACCAGGAACCACGTGGAGAAGGCACCCACACTGAAAGTGCCTGGAGGGAACATTGGGGCTTCTTCTCAGTGTCTCTGACATAGGGTTTCACTGTCCCGGGAAAGTCTCTGCTAACACCGTGCAGAGCGCTGTGCCCAACGTAGAGAAACGTCTTGCGGTATCTCCTACAGGGAAAGTGCCAGGAGGGAATTGTCGAGCTTGTTCTCAGTGTCTCTGAGAATTGCTCTGATTATCCCTGTGACCTCTTTGCTAAGACTCTCCAGAGAGCCGTCCTCAAAACCAACACACATCTTGACATATCTCCCACATTGATCGCAGTGTCTCCAGAAACGGCATTCAAGGAGCCAGGACCTTTTCTCCCTACACTGTCCATTGAGTTGTCCTCAAAACCAATATACATCCTGCTATATCTCCCACATGGAAAGTGCCAGGAGGGAGAAGTGGGGATTATGTTTAGACTTTCTCGGAACTGCTTCAAATCAACTAGATATCTTTGTGCTGTAAATCTCCCAACAGCCAAACGCAAAAGCAGCAAACATCTCGCTGTATGTCCCACATCCAAAGTGCCAAGAGAGAGCTTGCTCTCCCTGTCTTTGAGTACTGTTTTCACTGTCCCGGTTACCTCTTTGCTAACATTCTCTTCAGAGCCGCAGTGAAACCAGGAACCACGTGGAGAAGGCACCCACACTGAAAGTGCCTGGAGGGAACATTGGGGCTTCTTCTCAGTGTCTCTGACATAGGGTTTCACTGTCCCGGGAAAGTCTCTGCTAACACCGTGCAGAGCGCTGTGCCCAACGTACAGAAACGTCTTGCGGTATCTCCTACAGGGAAAGTGCCAGGAGGGAATTGTCGAGCTTGTTCTCAGTGTCTCTGAGAATTGCTCTGATTATCCCTGTGACCTCTTTGCTAAGACTCTCCAGAGAGCCGTCCTCAAAACAAACACACATCTTGACATATCTCCCACTTTGATCGCAGTGTCTCCAGAAACGGCATTCAAGGAGCCAGGACGTTTTCTCCCTACACTGTCCATTGAGTTGTCCTCAAAACCAATATACATCCTGCTATATCTCCCACATGGAAAGTGCCAGGAGGGAGAAGTGGCGATTATGTTTAGACTTTCTCGGAACTGCTTCGAATCAACTAGATATCTTTGTGCTGTAAATCTCCCAACAGCCAAACGCAAAAGCAGCAAACATCTCGCTGTATGTCCCACATCCAAAGTGCCAAGAGAGAGCTTGCTCTCCCTGTCTTTGAGTACTGTTTTCACTGTCCCGGTTACCTCTTTGCTAACATTCTCTTCAGAGCCGCAGTGAAACCAGGAACCACGTGGAGAAGGCACCCACACTGAAAGTGCCTGGAGGGAACATTGGGGCTTCTTCTCAGTGTCTCTGACATAGGGTTTCACTGTCCCGGGAAAGTCTCTGCTAACACCGTGCAGAGCGCTGTGCCCAACGTACAGAAACGTCTTGCGGTATCTCCTACAGGGAAAGTGCCAGGAGGGAATTGTCGAGCTTGTTCTCAGTGTCTCTGAGAATTGCTCTGATTATCCCTGTGACCTCTTTGCTAAGACTCTCCAGAGAGCCGTCCTCAAAACAAACACACATCTTGACATATCTCCCACTTTGATCGCAGTGTCTCCAGAAACGGCATTCAAGGAGCCAGGACCTTTTCTCCCTACACTGTCCATTGAGTTGTCCTCAAAACCAATATACATCCTGCTATATCTCCCACATGGAAAGTGCCAGGAGGGAGAAGTGGCGATTATGTTTAGACTTTCTCGGAACTGCTTCAAATCAACTAGATATCTTTGTGCTGTAAATCTCCCAACAGCCAAACGCAAAAGCAGCAAACATCTCGCTGTATGTCCCACATCCAAAGTGCCAAGAGAGAGCTTGCTCTCCCTGTCTTTGAGTACTGTTTTCACTGTCCCGGTTACCTCTTTGCTAACATTCTCTTCAGAGCCGCAGTGAAACCAGGAACCACGTGGAGAAGGCACCCACACTGAAAGTGCCTGGAGGGAACATTGGGGCTTCTTCTCAGTGTCTCTGACATAGGGTTTCACTGTCCCGGGAAAGTCTCTGCTAACACCGTGCAGAGCGCTGTGCCCAACGTACAGAAACGTCTTGCGGTATCTCCTACAGGGAAAGTGCCAGGAGGGAATTGTCGAGCTTGTTCTCAGTGTCTCTGAGAATTGCTCTGATTATCCCTGTGACCTCTTTGCTAAGACTCTCCAGAGAGCTGTCCTCAAAACCAACACACATCTTGACATATCTCCCACATTGATCGCAGTGTCTCCAGAAACGGCATTCAAGGAGCCAGGACCTTTTCTCCCTACACTCTCCATTGAGTTGTCCTCAAAACCAATATACATCCTGCTATATCTCCCACATGGAAAGTGCCAGGAGGGAGAAGTGGGGATTATGTTTAGACTTTCTCGGAACTGCTTCGAATCAACTAGATATCTTTGTGCTGTAAATCTCCCAACAGCCAAACGCAAAAGCAGCAAACATCTCGCTGTATGTCCCACATCCAAAGTGCCAAGAGAGAGCTTGCTCTCCCTGTCTTTGAGTACTGTTTTCACTGTCCCGGTTACCTCTTTGCTAACATTCTCTTCAGAGCCGCAGTGAAACCAGGAACCACGTGGAGAAGGCACCCACACTGAAAGTGCCTGGAGGGAACATTGGGGCTTCTTCTCAGTGTCTCTGACATAGGGTTTCACTGTCCCGGGAAAGTCTCTGCTAACACCGTGCAGAGCGCTGTGCCCAACGTACAGAAACGTCTTGCGGTATCTCCTACAGGGAAAGTGCCAGGAGGGAATTGTGGAGCTTGTTCTCAGTGTCTCTGAGAATTGCTCTGATTATCCCTGTGACCTCTTTGCTAAGACTCTCCAGAGAGCCGTCCTCAAAACCAACACACATCTTGACATATCTCCCACATTGATCGCAGTGTCTCCAGAAACGGCATTCAAGGAGCCAGGACCTTTTCTCCCTACACTGTCCATTGAGTTGTCCTCAAAACCAATATACATCCTGCTATATCTCCCACATGGAAAGTGCCAGGAGGGAGAAGTGGGGATTATGTTTAGACTTTCTCGGAACTGCTTCAAATCAACTAGATGTCTTTGTGCTGTAAATCTCCCAACAGCCAAACGCAAAAGCAGCAAACATCTCGCTGTATGTCCCACATCCAAAGTGCCAAGAGAGAGCTTGCTCTCCCTGTCTTTGAGTACTGTTTTCACTGTCCCGGTTACTTCTTTGCTAACATTCTCTTCAGAGCCGCAGTGAAACCAGGAACCACGTGGAGAAGGCACCCACACTGAAAGTGCCTGGAGGGAACATTGGGGCTTCTTCTCAGTGTCTCTGACATAGGGTTTCACTGTCCCGGGAAAGTCTCTGCTAACACCGTGCAGAGCGCTGTGCCCAATGGACAGAAACGTCTTGCGGTATCTCCTACAGGGAAAGTGCCAGGAGGGAATTGTCGAGCTTGTTCTCAGTGTCTCTGAGAATTGCTCTGATTATCTGTGTGACCTCTTTGCTAAGACTCTCCAGAGAGCCGTCCTCAAAACCAACACACATCTTGACATATCTCCCACATTGATCGCAGTGTCTCCAGAAACGGCATTCAAGGAGCCAGGACCTTTTCTCCCTACACTGTCCATTGAGTTGTCCTCAAAACCAATATACATCCTGCTATATCTCCCACATGGAAAGTGCCAGGAGGGAGAAGTGGGGATTATGTTTAGACTTTCTCGGAACTGCTTCAAATCAACTAGATGTCTTTGTGCTGTAAATCTCCCAACAGCCAAACGCAAAAGCAGCAAACATCTCGCTGTATGTCCCACATCCAAAGTGCCAAGAGAGAGCTTGCTCTCCCTGTCTTTGAGTACTGTTTTCACTGTCCCGGTTACTTCTTTGCTAACATTCTCTTCAGAGCCGCAGTGAAACCAGGAACCACGTGGAGAAGGCACCCACACTGAAAGTGCCTGGAGGGAACATTGGGGCTTCTTCTCAGTGTCTCTGACATAGGGTTTCACTGTCCCGGGAAAGTCTCTGCTAACACCCTGCAGAGCGCTGTGCCCAATGGACAGAAATGTCTTGCGGTATCTCCTACAGGGAAAGTGCCAGGAGGGAATTGTCGAGCTTGTTCTCAGTGTCTCTGAGAATTGCTCTGATTATCCCTGTGACCTCTTTGCTAAGACTCTCCAGAGAGCCGTCCTCAAAACCAACACACATCTTGACATATCTCCCACATTGATCGCAGTGTCTCCAGAAACGGCATTCAAGGAGCCAGGACCTTTTCTCCCTACACTGTCCATTGAGTTGTCCTCAAAACCAATATACATCCTGCTATATCTCCCACATGGAAAGTGCCAGGAGGGAGAAGTGGGGATTATGTTTAGACTTTCTCGGAACTGCTTCAAATCAACTAGATGTCTTTGTGCTGTAAATCTCCCAACAGCCAAACGCAAAAGCAGCAAACATCTCGCTGTATGTCCCACATCCAAAGTGCCAAGAGAGAGCTTGCTCTCCCTGTCTTTGAGTACTGTTTTCACTGTCCCGGTTACCTCTTTGCTAACATTCTCTTCAGAGCCGCAGTGAAACCAGGAACCACGTGGAGAAGGCACCCACACTGAAAGTGCCTGGAGGGAACATTGGGGCTTCTTCTCAGTGTCTCTGACATAGGGTTTCACTGTCCCGGGAAAGTCTCTGCTAACACCGTGCAGAGCGCTGTGCCCAATGGACAGAAACGTCTTGCGGTATCTC
This sequence comes from Chroicocephalus ridibundus, assembly GCF_963924245.1. NCBI lineage: Eukaryota > Metazoa > Chordata > Aves > Charadriiformes > Laridae > Chroicocephalus > Chroicocephalus ridibundus. The sequence continues at coordinate 7,914,320 of NC_086305.1, read as the reverse complement.
CTACAGGGAAAGTGCCAGGAGGGAATTGTCGAGCTTGTTCTCAGTGTCTCTGAGAATTGCTCTGATTATCTGTGTGACCTCTTTGCTAAGACTCTCCAGAGAGCCGTCCTCAAAACCAACACACATCTTGACATATCTCCCACATTGATCGCAGTGTCTCCAGAAACGGCATTCAAGGAGCCAGGACCTTTTCTCCCTACACTGTCCATTGAGTTGTCCTCAAAACCAATATACATCCTGCTATATCTCCCACATGGAAAGTGCCAGGAGGGAGAAGTGGGGATTATGTTTAGACTTTCTCGGAACTGCTTCAAATCAACTAGATGTCTTTGTGCTGTAAATCTCCCAACAGCCAAACGCAAAAGCAGCAAACATCTCGCTGTATGTCCCACATCCAAAGTGCCAAGAGAGAGCTTGCTCTCCCTGTCTTTGAGTACTGTTTTCACTGTCCCGGTTACTTCTTTGCTAACATTCTCTTCAGAGCCGCAGTGAAACCAGGAACCACGTGGAGAAGGCACCCACACTGAAAGTGCCTGGAGGGAACATTGGGGCTTCTTCTCAGTGTCTCTGACATAGGGTTTCACTGTCCCGGGAAAGTCTCTGCTAACACCGTGCAGAGCGCTGTGCCCAATGGACAGAAATGTCTTGCGGTATCTCCTACAGGGAAAGTGCCAGGAGGGAATTGTCGAGCTTGTTCTCAGTGTCTCTGAGAATTGCTCTGATTATCTGTGTGACCTCTTTGCTAAGACTCTCCAGAGAGCCGTCCTCAAAACCAACACACATCTTGACATATCTCCCACATTGATCGCAGTGTCTCCAGAAACGGCATTCAAGGAGCCAGGACCTTTTCTCCCTACACTGTCCATTGAGTTGTCCTCAAAACCAATATACATCCTGCTATATCTCCCACATGGAAAGTGCCAGGAGGGAGAAGTGGGGATTATGTTTAGACTTTCTCGGAACTGCTTCAAATCAACTAGATGTCTTTGTGCTGTAAATCTCCCAACAGCCAAACGCAAAAGCAGCAAACATCTCGCTGTATGTCCCACATCCAAAGTGCCAAGAGAGAGCTTGCTCTCCCTGTCTTTGAGTACTGTTTTCACTGTCCCGGTTACTTCTTTGCTAACATTCTCTTCAGAGCCGCAGTGAAACCAGGAACCACGTGGAGAAGGCACCCACACTGAAAGTGCCTGGAGGGAACATTGGGGCTTCTTCTCAGTGTCTCTGACATAGGGTTTCACTGTCCCGGGAAAGTCTCTGCTAACACCGTGCAGAGCGCTGTGCCCAACGTACAGAAACGTCTTGCGGTATCTCCTACAGGGAAAGTGCCAGGAGGGAATTGTGGAGCTTGTTCTCAGTGTCTCTGAGAATTGCTCTGATTATCCCTGTGACCCCTTTGCTAAGACTCTCCAGAGAGCCGTCCTCAAAACAAACACACATCTTGACATATCTCCCACATTGATCGCAGTGTCTCCAGAAACGGCATTCAAGGAGCCAGGACCTTTTCTCCCTACACTGTCCATTGAGTTGTCCTCAAAACCAAGATACATCCTGCTATATCTCCCACATGGAAAGTGCCAGGAGGGAGAAGTGGGGATTATGTTTAGACTTTCTCGGAACTGCTTCAAATCAACTAGATATCTTTGTGCTGTAAATCTCCCAACAGCCAAACGCAAAAGCAGCAAACATCTCGCTGTATGTCCCACATCCAAAGTGCCAAGAGAGAGCTTGCTCTCCCTGTCTTTGAGTACTGTTTTCACTGTCCCGGTTACCTCTTTGCTAACATTCTCTTCAGAGCCGCAGTGAAACCAGGAACCACGTGGAGAAGGCACCCACACTGAAAGTGCCTGGAGGGAACATTGGGGCTTCTTCTCAGTGTCTCTGACATAGGGTTTCACTGTCCCGGGAAAGTCTCTGCTAACACCGTGCAGAGCGCTGTGCCCAACGTAGAGAAACGTCTTGCGGTATCTCCTACAGGGAAAGTGCCAGGAGGGCATTGTGGAGCTTGTTCTCAGTGTCTCTGAGAATTGCTCTGATTATCCCTGTGACCTCTTTGCTAAGACTCTCCAGAGAGCCGTCCTCAAAACCAACACACATCTTGACATATCTCCCACATTGATCGCAGTGTCTCCAGAAACGGCATTCAAGGAGCCAGGACCTTTTCTCCCTACACTGTCCATTGAGTTGTCCTCAAAACCAATATACATCCTGCTATATCTCCCACATGGAAAGTGCCAGGAGGGAGAAGTGGGGATTATGTTTAGACTTTCTCGGAACTGCTTCAAATCAACTAGATGTCTTTGTGCTGTAAATCTCCCAACAGCCAAACGCAAAAGCAGCAAACATCTCGCTGTATGTCCCACATCCAAAGTGCCAAGAGAGAGCTTGCTCTCCCTGTCTTTGAGTACTGTTTTCACTGTCCCGGTTACTTCTTTGCTAACATTCTCTTCAGAGCCGCAGTGAAACCAGGAACCACGTGGAGAAGGCACCCACACTGAAAGTGCCTGGAGGGAACACTGGGGCTTCTTCTCAGTGTCTCTGACATAGGGTTTCACTGTCCCGGGAAAGTCTCTGCTAACACCGTGCAGAGCGCTGTGCCCAATGGACAGAAACGTCTTGCGGTATCTCCTACAGGGAAAGTGCCAGGAGGGAATTGTCGAGCTTGTTCTCAGTGTCTCTGAGAATTGCTCTGATTACCTGTGTGACCTCTTTGCTAAGACTCTCCAGAGAGCCGTCCTCAAAACCAACACACATCTTGAAATATCTCCCACATTGATCGCAGTGTCTCCAGAAACGGCATTCAAGGAGCCAGGACCTTTTCTCCCTACACTGTCCATTGAGTTGTCCTCAAAACCAATATACATCCTGCTATATCTCCCACATGGAAAGTGCCAGGAGGGAGAAGTGGCGATTATGTTTAGACTTTCTCGGAACTGCTTCAAATCAACTAGATATCTTTGTGCTGTAAATCTCCCAACAGCCAAACGCAAAAGCAGCAAACATCTCGCTGTATGTCCCACATCCAAAGTGCCAAGAGAGAGCTTGCTCTCCCTGTCTTTGAGTACTGTTTTCACTGTCCCGGTTACCTCTTTGCTAACATTCTCTTCAGAGCCGCAGTGAAACCAGGAACCACGTGGAGAAGGCACCCACACTGAAAGTGCCTGGAGGGAACATTGGGGCTTCTTCTCAGTGTCTCTGACATAGGGTTTCACTGTCCCGGGAAAGTCTCTGCTAACACCGTGCAGAGCGCTGTGCCCAACGTACAGAAACGTCTTGCGGTATCTCCTACAGGGAAAGTGCCAGGAGGGAATTGTGGAGCTTGTTCTCAGTGTCTCTGAGAATTGCTCTGATTATCCCTGTGACCTCTTTGCTAAGACTCTCCAGAGAGCCGTCCTCAAAACAAACACACATCTTGACATATCTCCCACATTGATCGCAGTGTCTCCAGAAACGGCATTCAAGGAGCCAGGACCTTTTCTCCCTACACTGTCCATTGAGTTGTCCTCAAAACCAATATACATCCTGCTATATCTCCCACATGGAAAGTGCCAGGAGGGAGAAGTGGGGATTATGTTTAGACTTTCTCGGAACTGCTTCAAATCAACTAGATATCTTTGTGCTGTAAATCTCCCAACAGCCAAATGCAAAAGCAGCAAACATCTCGCTGTATGTCCCACATCCAAAGTGCCAAGAGAGAGCTTGCTCTCCCTGTCTTTGAGTACTGTTTTCACTGTCCCGGTTACCTCTTTGCTAACATTCTCTTCAGAGCCGCAGTGAAACCAGGAACCACGTGGAGAAGGCACCCACACTGAAAGTGCCTGGAGGGAACATTGGGGCTTCTTCTCAGTGTCTCTGACATAGGGTTTCACTGTCCCGGGAAAGTCTCTGCTAACACCGTGCAGAGCGCTGTGCCCAACGTACAGAAACGTCTTGCGGTATCTCCTACAGGGAAAGTGCCAGGAGGGAATTGTGGAGCTTGTTCTCAGTGTCTCTGAGAATTGCTCTGATTATCCCTGTGACCTCTTTGCTAAGACTCTCCAGAGAGCCGTCCTCAAAACAAACACACATCTTGACATATCTCCCACATTGATCGCAGTGTCTCCAGAAACGGCATTCAAGGAGCCAGGACCTTTTCTCCCTACACTGTCCATTGAGTTGTCCTCAAAACCAATATACATCCTGCTATATCTCCCACATGGAAAGTGCCAGGAGGGAGAAGTGGGGATTATGTTTAGACTTTCTCGGAACTGCTTCAAATCAACTAGATATCTTTGTGCTGTAAATCTCCCAACAGCCAAATGCAAAAGCAGCAAACATCTCGCTGTATGTCCCACATCCAAAGTGCCAAGAGAGAGCTTGCTCTCCCTGTCTTTGAGTACTGTTTTCACTGTCCCGGTTACCTCTTTGCTAACATTCTCTTCAGAGCCGCAGTGAAACCAGGAACCACGTGGAGAAGGCACCCACACTGAAAGTGCCTGGAGGGAACATTGGGGCTTCTTCTCAGTGTCTCTGACATAGGGTTTCACTGTCCCGGGAAAGTCTCTGCTAACACCCTGCAGAGCGCTGTGCCCAATCTACAGAAACGTCTTGCGGTATCTCCTACAGGGAAAGTGCCAGGAGGGAATTGTGGAGCTTGTTCTCAGTGTCTCTGAGAATTGCTCTGATTATCCCTGTGACCTCTTTGCTAAGACTCTCCAGAGAGCCGTCCTCAAAACAAACACACATCTTGACATATCTCCCACATTGATCACAGTGTCTCCAGAAACGGCATTCAAGGAGCCAGGACCTTTTCTCCCTACACTCTCCATTGAGTTGTCCTCAAAACCAATATACATCCTGCTATATCTCCCACATGGAAAGTGCCAGGAGGGAGAAGTGGCGATTATGTTTAGACTTTCTCGGAACTGCTTCAAATCAACTAGATATCTTTGTGCTGTAAATCTCCCAACAGCCAAACGCAAAAGCAGCAAACATCTCGCTGTATGTCCCACATCCAAAGTGCCAAGAGAGAGCTTGCTCTCCCTGTCTTTGAGTACTGTTTTCACTGTCCCGGTTACCTCTTTGCTAACATTCTCTTCAGAGCCGCAGTGAAACCAGGAACCACGTGGAGAAGGCACCCACACTGAAAGTGCCTGGAGGGAACATTGGGGCTTCTTCTCAGTGTCTCTGACATAGGGTTTCACTGTCCCGGGAAAGTCTCTGCTAACACCCTGCAGAGCGCTGTGCCCAATCTACAGAAACGTCTTGCGGTATCTCCTACAGGGAAAGTGCCAGGAGGGAATTGTGGAGCTTGTTCTCAGTGTCTCTGAGAATTGCTCTGATTATCCCTGTGACCTCTTTGCTAAGACTCTCCAGAGAGCCGTCCTCAAAACAAACACACATCTTGACATATCTCCCACATTGATCACAGTGTCTCCAGAAACGGCATTCAAGGAGCCAGGACCTTTTCTCCCTACACTCTCCATTGAGTTGTCCTCAAAACCAATATACATCCTGCTATATCTCCCACATGGAAAGTGCCAGGAGGGAGAAGTGGGGATTATGTTTAGACTTTCTCGGAACTGCTTCAAATCAACTAGATATCTTTGTGCTGTAAATCTCCCAACAGCCAAACGCAAAAGCAGCAAACATCTCGCTGTATGTCCCACATCCAAAGTGCCAAGAGAGAGCTTGCTCTCCCTGTCTTTGAGTACTGTTTTCACTGTCCCGGTTACCTCTTTGCTAACATTCTCTTCAGAGCCGCAGTGAAACCAGGAACCACGTGGAGAAGGCACCCACACTGAAAGTGCCTGGAGGGAACATTGGGGCTTCTTCTCAGTGTCTCTGACATAGGGTTTCACTGTCCCGGGAAAGTCTCTGCTAACACCGTGCAGAGCGCTGTGCCCAATGTACAGAAACGTCTTGCGGTATCTCCTACAGGGAAAGTGCCAGGAGGGAATTGTCGAGCTTGTTCTCAGTGTCTCTGAGAATTGCTCTGATTATCCCTGTGACCTCTTTGCTAAGACTCTCCAGAGAGCCGTCCTCAAAACAAACACACATCTTGACATATCTCCCACATTGATCGCAGTGTCTCCAGGAACGGCATTCAAGGAGCCAGGACGTTTTCTCCCTACACTGTCCATTGAGTTGTCCTCAAAACCAATATACATCCTGCTATATCTCCCACATGGAAAGTGCCAGGAGGGAGAAGTGGCGATTATGTTTAGACTTTCTCGGAACTGCTTCGAATCAACTAGATATCTTTGTGCTGTAAATCTCCCAACAGCCAAACGCAAAAGCAGCAAACATCTCGCTGTATGTCCCACATCCAAAGTGCCAAGAGAGAGCTTGCTCTCCCTGTCTTTGAGTACTGTTTTCACTGTCCCGGTTACCTCTTTGCTAACATTCTCTTCAGAGCCGCAGTGAAACCAGGAACCACGTGGAGAAGGCACCCACACTGAAAGTGCCTGGAGGGAACATTGGGGCTTCTTCTCAGTGTCTCTGACATAGGGTTTCACTGTCCCGGGAAAGTCTCTGCTAACACCGTGCAGAGCGCTGTGCCCAATGGACAGAAACGTCTTGCGGTATCTCCTACAGGGAAAGTGCCAGGAGGGAATTGTGGAGCTTGTTCTCAGTGTCTCTGAGAATTGCTCTGATTATCCCTGTGACCTCTTTGCTAAGACTCTCCAGAGAGCCGTCCTCAAAACAAACACACATCTTGACATATCTCCCACATTGATCACAGTGTCTCCAGAAACGGCATTCAAGGAGCCAGGACCTTTTCTCCCTACACTGTCCATTGAGTTGTCCTCAAAACCAATATACATCCTGCTATATCTCCCACATGGAAAGTGCCAGGAGGGAGAAGTGGGGATTATGTTTAGACTTTCTCGGAACTGCTTCAAATCAACTAGATATCTTTGTGCTGTAAATCTCCCAACAGCCAAACGCAAAAGCAGCAAACATCTCGCTGTATGTCCCACATCCAAAGTGCCAAGAGAGAGCTTGCTCTCCCTGTCTTTGAGTACTGTTTTCACTGCCCCGGTTACCTCTTGGCTAACATTCTCTTCAGAGCCGCAGTGAAACCAGGAACCACGTGGAGAAGGCACCCACACTGAAAGTGCCTGGAGGGAACATTGGGGCTTCTTCTCAGTGTCTCTGACATAGGGTTTCACTGTCCCGGGAAAGTCTCTGCTAACACCGTGCAGAGCGCTGTGCCCAACGTACAGAAACGTCTTGCGGTATCTCCTACAGGGAAAGTGCCAGGAGGGAATTGTCGAGCTTGTTCTCAGTGTCTCTGAGAATTGCTCTGATTATCCCTGTGACCTCTTTGCTAAGACTCTCCAGAGAGCCGTCCTCAAAACCAACACACATCTTGACATATCTCCCACATTGATCGCAGTGTCTCCAGAAACGGCATTCAAGGAGCCAGGACGTTTTCTCCCTACACTGTCCATTGAGTTGTCCTCAAAACCAATATACATCCTGCTATATCTCCCACATGGAAAGTGCCAGGAGGGAGAAGTGGCGATTATGTTTAGACTTTCTCGGAACTGCTTCGAATCAACTAGATATCTTTGTGCTGTAAATCTCCCAACAGCCAAACGCAAAAGCAGCAAACATATCGCTGTATGTCCCACATCCAAAGTGCCAAGAGAGAGCTTGCTCTCCCTGTCTTTGAGTACTATTTTCACTGTCCCGGTTACCTCTTTGCTAACATTCTCTTCAGAGCCGCAGTGAAACCAGGAACCACGTGGAGAAGGCACCCACACTGAAAGTGCCTGGAGGGAACATTGGGGCTTCTTCTCAGTGTCTCTGACATAGGGTTTCACTGTCCCGGGAAAGTCTCTGCTAACACTGTGCAGAGCGCTGTGCCCAACGTACAGAAACGTCTTGCGGTATCTCCTACAGGGAAAGTGCCAGGAGGGAATTGTCGAGCTTGTTCTCAGTGTCTCTGAGAATTGCTCTGATTATCCCTGTGACCCCTTTGCTAAGACTCTCCAGAGAGCCGTCCTCAAAACAAACACACATCTTGACATATCTCCCACATTGATCGCAGTGTCTCCAGAAACGGCATTCAAGGAGCCAGGACCTTTTCTCCCTACACTGTCCATTGAGTTGTCCTCAAAACCAATATACATCCTGCTATATCTCCCACATGGAAAGTGCCAGGAGGGAGAAGTGGGGATTATGTTTAGACTTTCTCGGAACTGCTTCAAATCAACTAGATATCTTTGTGCTGTAAATCTCCCAACAGCCAAACGCAAAAGCAGCAAACATCTCGCTGTATGTCCCACATCCAACGTGCCAAGAGAGAGCTTGCTCTCCCTGTCTTTGAGTACTGTTTTCACTGTCCCGGTTACCTCTTTGCTAACATTCTCTTCAGAGCCGCAGTGAAACCAGGAACCACGTGGAGAAGGCACCCACACTGAAAGTGCCTGGAGGGAACATTGGGGCTTCTTCTCAGTGTCTCTGACATAGGGTTTCACTGTCCCGGGAAAGTCTCTGCTAACACCGTGCAGAGCGCTGTGCCCAACGTACAGAAACGTCTTGCGGTATCTCCTACAGGGAAAGTGCCAGGAGGGAATTGTCGAGCTTGTTCTCAGTGTCTCTGAGAATTGCTCTGATTATCCCTGTGACCTCTTTGCTAAGACTCTCCAGAGAGCCGTCCTCAAAACAAACACACATCTTGACATATCTCCCACATTGATCGCAGTGTCTCCAGAAACGGCATTCAAGGAGCCAGGACCTTTTCTCCCTACACTGTCCATTGAGTTGTCCTCAAAACCAATATACATCCTGCTATATCTCCCACATGGAAAGTGCCAGGAGGAAGAAGTGGGGATTATGTTTAGACTTTCTCGGAACTGCTTCAAATCAACTAGATATCTTTGTGCTGTAAATCTCCCAACAGCCAAACGCAAAAGCAGCAAACATCTCGCTGTATGTCCCACATCCAAAGTGCCAAGAGAGAGCTTGCTCTCCCTGTCTTTGAGTACTGTTTTCACTGCCCCGGTTACCTCTTTGCTAACATTCTCTTCAGAGCCGCAGTGAAACCAGGAACCACGTGGAGAAGGCACCCACACTGAAAGTGCCTGGAGGGAACACTGGGGCTTCTTCTCAGTGTCTCTGACATAGGGTTTCACTGTCCCGGGAAAGTCTCTGCTAACACCGTGCAGAGCGCTGTGCCCAATGTACAGAAACGTCTTGCGGTATCTCCTACAGGGAAAATGCCAGGAGGGAATTGTCGAGCTTGTTCTCAGTGTCTCTGAGAATTGCTCTGATTATCCCTGTGACCCCTTTGCTAAGACTCTCCAGAGAGCCGTCCTCAAAACAAACACACATCTTGACATATCTCCCACATTGATCGCAGTGTCTCCAGAAACGGCATTCAAGGAGCCAGGACCTTTTCTCCCTACACTGTCCATTGAGTTGTCCTCAAAACCAATATACATCCTGCTATATCTCCCACATGGAAAGTGCCAGGAGGGAGAAGTGGGGATTATGTTTAGACTTTCTCGGAACTGCTTCAAATCAACTAGATATCTTTGTGCTGTAAATCTCCCAACAGCCAAACGCAAAAGCAGCAAACATCTCGCTGTATGTCCCACATCCAAAGTGCCAAGAGAGAGCTTGCTCTCCCTGTCTTTGAGTACTGTTTTCACTGTCCCGGTTACCTCTTTGCTAACATTCTCTTCAGAGCCGCAGTGAAACCAGGAACCACGTGGAGAAGGCACCCACACTGAAAGTGCCTGGAGGGAACACTGGGGCTTCTTCTCAGTGTCTCTGACATAGGGTTTCACTGTCCCGGGAAAGTCTCTGCTAACACCGTGCAGAGCGCTGTGCCCAATGTACAGAAACGTCTTGCGGTATCTCCTACAGGGAAAATGCCAGGAGGGAATTGTCGAGCTTGTTCTCAGTGTCTCTGAGAATTGCTCTGATTATCCCTGTGACCCCTTTGCTAAGACTCTCCAGAGAGCCGTCCTCAAAACCAACACACATCTTGACATATCTCCCACATTGATCGCAGTGTCTCCAGAAACGGCATTCAAGGAGCCAGGACCTTTTCTCCCTACACTGTCCATTGAGTTGTCCTCAAAACCAATATACATCCTGCTATATCTCCCACATGGAAAGTGCCAGGAGGGAGAAGTGGGGATTATGTTTAGACTTTCTCGGAACTGCTTCAAATCAACTAGATATCTTTGTGCTGTAAATCTCCCAACAGCCAAACGCAAAAGCAGCAAACATCTCGCTGTATGTCCCACATCCAACGTGCCAAGAGAGAGCTTGCTCTCCCTGTCTTTGAGTACTGTTTTCGCTGTCCCGGTTGCCTCTTTGTTAACATTCTCTTCAGAGCCGCAGTGAAACCAGGAACCACGTGGAGAAGGCACCCACACTGAAAGTGCCTGGAGGGAACATTGGGGCTTCTTCTCAGTGTCTCTGACATAGGGTTTCACTGTCCCGGGAAAGTCTCTGCTAACACCGTGCAGAGCGCTGTGCCCAATGTACAGAAACGTCTTGCGGTATCTCCTACAGGGAAAATGCCAGGAGGGAATTGTCGAGCTTGTTCTCAGTGTCTCTGAGAATTGCTCTGATTATCCCTGTGACCCCTTTGCTAAGACTCTCCAGAGAGCCGTCCTTAAAACAAACACACATCTTGACATATCTCCCACATTGATCGCAGTGTCTCCAGAAACGGCATTCAAGGAGCCAGGACCTTTTCTCCCTACACTGTCCATTGAGTTGTCCTCAAAACCAAGATACATCCTGCTATATCTCCCACATGGAAAGTGCCAGGAGGGAGAAGTGGGGATTATGTTTAGACTTTCTCGGAACTGCTTCAAATCAACTAGATATCTTTGTGCTGTAAATCTCCCAACAGCCAAACGCAAAAGCAGCAAACATCTCGCTGTATGTCCCACATCCAACGTGCCAAGAGAGAGCTTGCTCTCCCTGTCTTTGAGTACTGTTTTCACTGTCCCGGTTACCTCTTTGCTAACATTCTCTTCAGAGCCACAGTGAAACCAGGAACCACGTGGAGAAGGCACCCACACTGAAAGTGCCTGGAGGGAACATTGGGGCTTCTTCTCAGTGTCTCTGACATAGGGTTTCACTGTCCCGGGAAAGTCTCTGCTAACACCGTGCAGAGCGCTGTGCCCAATGGACAGAAACGTCTTGCGGTATCTCCTACAGGGAAAGTGCCAGGAGGGAATTGTGGAGCTTGTTCTCAGTGTCTCTGAGAATTGCTCTGATTATCCCTGTGACCCCTTTGCTAAGACTCTCCAGAGAGCCGTCCTCAAAACCAACACACATCTTGACATATCTCCCACATTGATCGCAGTGTCTCCAGAAACGGCATTCAAGGAGCCAGGACCTTTTCTCCCTACACTGTCCATTGAGTTGTCCTCAAAACCAAGATACATCCTGCTATATCTCCCACATGGAAAGTGCCAGGAGGGAGAAGTGGGGATTATGTTTAGACTTTCTCGGAACTGCTTCAAATCAACTAGATATCTTTGTGCTGTAAATCTCCCAACAGCCAAACGCAAAAGCAGCAAACATCTCGCTGTATGTCCCACATCCAACGTGCCAAGAGAGAGCTTGCTCTCCCTGTCTTTGAGTACTGTTTTCACTGTCCCGGTTGCCTCTTTGTTAACATTCTCTTCAGAGCCGCAGTGAAACCAGGAACCACGTGGAGAAGGCACCCACACTGAAAGTGCCTGGAGGGAACACTGGGGCTTCTTCTCAGTGTCTCTGACATAGGGTTTCACTGTCCCGGGAAAGTCTCTGCTAACACCGTGCAGAGCGCTGTGCCCAATGTACAGAAACGTCTTGCGGTATCTCCTACAGGGAAAATGCCAGGAGGGAATTGTCGAGCTTGTTCTCAGTGTCTCTGAGAATTGCTCTGATTATCCCTGTGACCCCTTTGCTAAGACTCTCCAGAGAGCCGTCCTCAAAACCAACACACATCTTGACATATCTCCCACATTGATCGCAGTGTCTCCAGAAACGGCATTCAAGGAGCCAGGACCTTTTCTCCCTACACTGTCCATTGAGTTGTCCTCAAAACCAATATACATCCTGCTATATCTCCCACATGGAAAGTGCCAGGAGGGAGAAGTGGGGATTATGTTTAGACTTTCTCGGAACTGCTTCAAATCAACTAGATATCTTTGTGCTGTAAATCTCCCAACAGCCAAACGCAAAAGCAGCAAACATCTCGCTGTATGTCCCACATCCAAAGTGCCAAGAGAGAGCTTGCTCTCCCTGTCTTTGAGTACTGTTTTCGCTGTCCCGGTTGCCTCTTTGTTAACATTCTCTTCAGAGCCGCAGTGAAACCAGGAACCACGTGGAGAAGGCACCCACACTGAAAGTGCCTGGAGGGAACATTGGGGCTTCTTCTCAGTGTCTCTGACATAGGGTTTCACTGTCCCGGGAAAGTCTCTGCTAACACCGTGCAGAGCGCTGTGCCCAATGTACAGAAACGTCTTGCGGTATCTCCTACAGGGAAAATGCCAGGAGGGAATTGTCGAGCTTGTTCTCAGTGTCTCTGAGAATTGCTCTGATTATCCCTGTGACCCCTTTGCTAAGACTCTCCAGAGAGCCGTCCTTAAAACAAACACACATCTTGACATATCTCCCACATTGATCGCAGTGTCTCCAGAAACGGCATTCAAGGAGCCAGGACCTTTTCTCCCTACACTGTCCATTGAGTTGTCCTCAAAACCAAGATACATCCTGCTATATCTCCCACATGGAAAGTGCCAGGAGGGAGAAGTGGGGATTATGTTTAGACTTTCTCGGAACTGCTTCAAATCAACTAGATATCTTTGTGCTGTAAATCTCCCAACAGCCAAACGCAAAAGCAGCAAACATCTCGCTGTATGTCCCACATCCAACGTGCCAAGAGAGAGCTTGCTCTCCCTGTCTTTGAGTACTGTTTTCACTGTCCCGGTTACCTCTTTGCTAACATTCTCTTCAGAGCCGCAGTGAAACCAGGAACCACGTGGAGAAGGCACCCACACTGAAAGTGCCTGGAGGGAACATTGGGGCTTCTTCTCAGTGTCTCTGACATAGGGTTTCACTGTCCCGGGAAAGTCTCTGCTAACACCGTGCAGAGCGCTGTGCCCAATGTACAGAAACGTCTTGCGGTATCTCCTACAGGGAAAGTGCCAGGAGGGAATTGTCGAGCTTGTTCTCAGTGTCTCTGAGAATTGCTCTGATTATCCCTGTGACCCCTTTGCTAAGACTCTCCAGAGAGCCGTCCTCAAAACCAACACACATCTTGACATATCTCCCACATTGATCGCAGTGTCTCCAGAAACGGCATTCAAGGAGCCAGGACCTTTTCTCCCTACACTGTCCATTGAGTTGTCCTCAAAACCAATATACATCCTGCTATATCTCCCACATGGAAAGTGCCAGGAGGGAGAAGTGGGGATTATGTTTAGACTTTCTCGGAACTGCTTCAAATCAACTAGATATCTTTGTGCTGTAAATCTCCCAACAGCCAAACGCAAAAGCAGCAAACATCTCGCTGTATGTCCCACATCCAACGTGCCAAGAGAGAGCTTGCTCTCCCTGTCTTTGAGTACTGTTTTCACTGTCCCGGTTGCCTCTTTGTTAACATTCTCTTCAGAGCCGCAGTGAAACCAGGAACCACGTGGAGAAGGCACCCACACTGAAAGTGCCTGGAGGGAACATTGGGGCTTCTTCTCAGTGTCTCTGACATAGGGTTTCACTGTCCCGGGAAAGTCTCTGCTAACACCGTGCAGAGCGCTGTGCCCAATCTACAGAAACGTCTTCCGGTATCTCCTACAGGGAAAATGCCAGGAGGGAATTGTCGAGCTTGTTCTCAGTGTCTCTGAGAATTGCTCTGATTATCCCTGTGACCCCTTTGCTAAGACTCTCCAGAGAGCCGTCCTCAAAACAAACACACATCTTGACATATCTCCCACATTGATCGCAGTGTCTCCAGAAACGGCATTCAAGGAGCCAGGACCTTTTCTCCCTACACTCTCCATTGAGTTGTCCTCAAAACCAATATACATCCTGCTATATCTCCCACATGGAAAGTGCCAGGAGGGAGAAGTGGGGATTATGTTTAGACTTTCTCGGAACTGCTTCAAATCAACTAGATATCTTTCTGCTGTAAATCTCCCAACAGCCAAACGCAAAAGCAGCAAACATCTCGCTGTATGTCCCACATCCAACGTGCCAAGAGAGAGCTTGCTCTCCCTGTCTTTGAGTACTGTTTTCACTGTCCCGGTTACCTCTTTGCTAACATTCTCTTCAGAGCCGCAGTGAAACCAGGAACCACGTGGAGAAGGCACCCACACTGAAAGTGCCTGGAGGGAACATTGGGGCTTCTTCTCAGTGTCTCTGACATAGGGTTTCACTGTCCCGGGAAAGTCTCTGCTAACACCCTGCAGAGCGCTGTGCCCAACGTACAGAAACGTCTTGCGGTATCTCCTACAGGGAAAGTGCCAGGAGGGAATTGTCGAGATTGTTCTCAGTGTCTCTGAGAATTGCTCTGATTATCCCTGTGACCCCTTTGCTAAGACTCTCCAGAGAGCCGTCCTCAAAACCAACACACATCTTGACATATCTCCCACATTGATCGCAGTGTCTCCAGAAACGGCATTCAAGGAGCCAGGACCTTTTCTCCCTACACTGTCCATTGAGTTGTCCTCAAAACCAAGATACATCCTGCTATATCTCCCACATGGAAAGTGCCAGGAGGGAGAAGCGGGGATTATGTTTAGACTTTCTCGGAACTGCTTCAAATCAACTAGATATCTTTGTGCTGTAAATCTCCCAACAGCCAAACGCAAAAGCAGCAAACATCTCGCTGTATGTCCCACATCCAAAGTGCCAAGAGAGAGCTTGCTCTCCCTGTCTTTGAGTACTGTTTTCACTGTCCCGGTTACCTCTTTGCTAACATTCTCTTCAGAGCCGCAGTGAAACCAGGAACCACGTGGAGAAGGCACCCACACTGAAAGTGCCTGGAGGGAACATTGGGGCTTCTTCTCAGTGTCTCTGACATAGGGTTTCACTGTCCCGGGAAAGTCTCTGCTAACACCCTGCAGAGCGCTGTGCCCAATCTACAGAAACGTCTTGCGGTATCTCCTACAGGGAAATTGCCAGGAGGGAATTGTCGAGATTGTTCTCAGTGTCTCTGAGAATTGCTCTGATTATCCCTGTGACCCCTTTGCTAAGACTCTCCAGAGAGCCGTCCTCAAAACAAACACACATCTTGACATATCTCCCACATTGATCGCAGTGTCTCCAGAAACGGCATTCAAGGAGCCAGGACCTTTTCTCCCTACACTCTCCATTGAGTTGTCCTCAAAACCAATATACATCCTGCTATATCTCCCACATGGAAAGTGCCAGGAGGGAGAAGTGGGGATTATGTTTAGACTTTCTCGGAACTGCTCCAAATCAACTAGATATCTTTGTGCTGTAAATCTCCCAACAGCCAAACGCAAAAGCAGCAAACATCTCGCTGTATGTCCCACATCCAAAGTGCCAAGAGAGAGCTTGCTCTCCCTGTCTTTGAGTACTGTTTTCACTGTCCCGGTTACCTCTTTGCTAACATTCTCTTCAGAGCCGCAGTGAAACCAGGAACCACGTGGAGAAGGCACCCACACTGAAAGTGCCTGGAGGGAACATTGGGGCTTCTTCTCAGTGTCTCTGACATAGGGTTTCACTGTCCCGGGAAAGTCTCTGCTAACACCCTGCAGAGCGCTGTGCCCAACGTACAGAAACGTCTTGCGGTATCTCCTACAGGGAAAGTGCCAGGAGGGAATTGTGGAGCTTGTTCTCAGTGTCTCTGAGAATTGCTCTGATTATCCCTGTGACCCCTTTGCTAAGACTCTCCAGAGAGCCGTCCTCAAAACAAACACACATCTTGACATATCTCCCACATTGATCGCAGTGTCTCCAGAAACGGCATTCAAGGAGCCAGGACCTTTTCTCCCTACACTGTCCATTGAGTTGTCCTCAAAACCAATATACATCCTGCTATATCTCCCACATGGAAAGTGCCAGGAGGGAGAAGTGGGGATTATGTTTAGACTTTCTCGGAACTGCTTCAAATCAACTAGATATCTTTGTGCTGTAAATCTCCCAACAGCCAAACGCAAAAGCAGCAAACATCTCGCTGTATGTCCCACATCCAACGTGCCAAGAGAGAGCTTGCTCTCCCTGTCTTTGAGTACTGTTTTCACTGTCCCGGTTGCCTCTTTGTTAACATTCTCTTCAGAGCCGCAGTGAAACCAGGAACCACGTGGAGAAGGCACCCACACTGAAAGTGCCTGGAGGGAACATTGGGGCTTCTTCTCAGTGTCTCTGACATAGGGTTTCACTGTCCCGGGAAAGTCTCTGCTAACACCGTGCAGAGCGCTGTGCCCAATGTACAGAAACGTCTTGCGGTATCTCCTACAGGGAAAATGCCAGGAGGGAATTGTCGAGCTTGTTCTCAGTGTCTCTGAGAATTGCTCTGATTATCCCTGTGACCCCTTTGCTAAGACTCTCCAGAGAGCCGTCCTCAAAACCAACACACATCTTGACATATCTCCCACATTGATCGCAGTGTCTCCAGAAACGGCATTCAAGGAGCCAGGACCTTTTCTCCCTACACTGTCCATTGAGTTGTCCTCAAAACCAAGATACATCCTGCTATATCTCCCACATGGAAAGTGCCAGGAGGGAGAAGTGGGGATTATGTTTAGACTTTCTCGGAACTGCTTCAAATCAACTAGATATCTTTGTGCTGTAAATCTCCCAACAGCCAAACGCAAAAGCAGCAAACATCTCGCTGTATGTCCCACATCCAACGTGCCAAGAGAGAGCTTGCTCTCCCTGTCTTTGAGTACTGTTTTCACTGTCCCGGTTACCTCTTTGCTAACATTCTCTTCAGAGCCGCAGTGAAACCAGGAACCACGTGGAGAAGGCACCCACACTGAAAGTGCCTGGAGGGAACATTGGGGCTTCTTCTCAGTGTCTCTGACATAGGGTTTCACTGTCCCGGGAAAGTCTCTGCTAACACCGTGCAGAGCGCTGTGCCCAATGTACAGAAACGTCTTGCGGTATCTCCTACAGGGAAAGTGCCAGGAGGGAATTGTCGAGCTTGTTCTCAGTGTCTCTGAGAATTGCTCTGATTATCCCTGTGACCCCTTTGCTAAGACTCTCCAGAGAGCCGTCCTCAAAACCAACACACATCTTGACATATCTCCCACATTGATCGCAGTGTCTCCAGAAACGGCATTCAAGGAGCCAGGACCTTTTCTCCCTACACTGTCCATTGAGTTGTCCTCAAAACCAATATACATCCTGCTATATCTCCCACATGGAAAGTGCCAGGAGGGAGAAGTGGGGATTATGTTTAGACTTTCTCGGAACTGCTTCAAATCAACTAGATATCTTTGTGCTGTAAATCTCCCAACAGCCAAACGCAAAAGCAGCAAACATCTCGCTGTATGTCCCACATCCAACGTGCCAAGAGAGAGCTTGCTCTCCCTGTCTTTGAGTACTGTTTTCACTGTCCCGGTTACCTCTTTGCTAACATTCTCTTCAGAGCCGCAGTGAAACCAGGAACCACGTGGAGAAGGCACCCACACTGAAAGTGCCTGGAGGGAACATTGGGGCTTCTTCTCAGTGTCTCTGACATAGGGTTTCACTGTCCCGGGAAAGTCTCTGCTAACACCGTGCAGAGCGCTGTGCCCAATGTACAGAAACGTCTTGCGGTATCTCCTACAGGGAAAATGCCAGGAGGGAATTGTCGAGCTTGTTCTCAGTGTCTCTGAGAATTGCTCTGATTATCCCTGTGACCCCTTTGCTAAGACTCTCCAGAGAGCCGTCCTCAAAACAAACACACATCTTGACATATCTCCCACATTGATCGCAGTGTCTCCAGAAACGGCATTCAAGGAGCCAGGACCTTTTCTCCCTACACTCTCCATTGAGTTGTCCTCAAAACCAATATACATCCTGCTATATCTCCCACATGGAAAGTGCCAGGAGGGAGAAGTGGGGATTATGTTTAGACTTTCTCGGAACTGCTCCAAATCAACTAGATATCTTTGTGCTGTAAATCTCCCAACAGCCAAACGCAAAAGCAGCAAACATCTCGCTGTATGTCCCACATCCAAAGTGCCAAGAGAGAGCTTGCTCTCCCTGTCTTTGAGTACTGTTTTCACTGTCCCGGTTACCTCTTTGCTAACATTCTCTTCAGAGCCGCAGTGAAACCAGGAACCACGTGGAGAAGGCACCCACACTGAAAGTGCCTGGAGGGAACATTGGGGCTTCTTCTCAGTGTCTCTGACATAGGGTTTCACTGTCCCGGGAAAGTCTCTGCTAACACCGTGCAGAGCGCTGTGCCCAACGTACAGAAACGTCTTGCGGTATCTCCTACAGGGAAAGTGCCAGGAGGGAATTGTGGAGCTTGTTCTCAGTGTCTCTGAGAATTGCTCTGATTATCCCTGTGACCCCTTTGCTAAGACTCTCCAGAGAGCCGTCCTCAAAACAAACACACATCTTGACATATCTCCCACATTGATCGCAGTGTCTCCAGAAACGGCATTCAAGGAGCCAGGACCTTTTCTCCCTACACTGTCCATTGAGTTGTCCTCAAAACCAATATACATCCTGCTATATCTCCCACATGGAAAGTGCCAGGAGGGAGAAGTGGGGATTATGTTTAGACTTTCTCGGAACTGCTCCAAATCAACTAGATATCTTTGTGCTGTAAATCTCCCAACAGCCAAACGCAAAAGCAGCAAACATCTCGCTGTATGTCCCACATCCAAAGTGCCAAGAGAGAGCTTGCTCTCCCTGTCTTTGAGTACTGTTTTCACTGCCCCGGTTACCTCTTTGCTAACATTCTCTTCAGAGCCGCAGTGAAACCAGGAACCACGTGGAGAAGGCACCCACACTGAAAGTGCCTGGAGGGAACACTGGGGCTTCTTCTCAGTGTCTCTGACATAGGGTTTCACTGTCCCGGGAAAGTCTCTGCTAACACCGTGCAGAGCGCTGTGCCCAATGTACAGAAACGTCTTGCGGTATCTCCTACAGGGAAAATGCCAGGAGGGAATTGTCGAGCTTGTTCTCAGTGTCTCTGAGAATTGCTCTGATTATCCCTGTGACCCCTTTGCTAAGACTCTCCAGAGAGCCGTCCTCAAAACCAACACACATCTTGACATATCTCCCACATTGATCGCAGTGTCTCCAGAAACGGCATTCAAGGAGCCAGGACCTTTTCTCCCTACACTCTCCATTGAGTTGTCCTCAAAACCAAGATACATCCTGCTATATCTCCCACATGGAAAGTGCCAGGAGGGAGAAGTGGGGATTATGTTTAGACTTTCTCGGAACTGCTTCAAATCAACTAGATATCTTTGTGCTGTAAATCTCCCAACAGCCAAACGCAAAAGCAGCAAACATCTCGCTGTATGTCCCACATCCAACGTGCCAAGAGAGAGCTTGCTCTCCCTGTCTTTGAGTACTGTTTTCACTGTCCCGGTTGCCTCTTTGTTAACATTCTCTTCAGAGCCGCAGTGAAACCAGGAACCACGTGGAGAAGGCACCCACACTGAAAGTGCCTGGAGGGAACATTGGGGCTTCTTCTCAGTGTCTCTGACATAGGGTTTCACTGTCCCGGGAAAGTCTCTGCTAACACCGTGCAGAGCGCTGTGCCCAATGTACAGAAACGTCTTGCGGTATCTCCTACAGGGAAAATGCCAGGAGGGAATTGTCGAGCTTGTTCTCAGTGTCTCTGAGAATTGCTCTGATTATCCCTGTGACCCCTTTGCTAAGACTCTCCAGAGAGCCGTCCTCAAAACCAACACACATCTTGACATATCTCCCACATTGATCGCAGTGTCTCCAGAAACGGCATTCAAGGAGCCAGGACCTTTTCTCCCTACACTGTCCATTGAGTTGTCCTCAAAACCAAGATACATCCTGCTATATCTCCCACATGGAAAGTGCCAGGAGGGAGAAGTGGGGATTATGTTTAGACTTTCTCGGAACTGCTTCAAATCAACTAGATATCTTTGTGCTGTAAATCTCCCAACAGCCAAACGCAAAAGCAGCAAACATCTCGCTGTATGTCCCACATCCAACGTGCCAAGAGAGAGCTTGCTCTCCCTGTCTTTGAGTACTGTTTTCACTGTCCCGGTTACCTCTTTGCTAACATTCTCTTCAGAGCCGCAGTGAAACCAGGAACCACGTGGAGAAGGCACCCACACTGAAAGTGCCTGGAGGGAACATTGGGGCTTCTTCTCAGTGTCTCTGACATAGGGTTTCACTGTCCCGGGAAAGTCTCTGCTAACACCCTGCAGAGCGCTGTGCCCAATGTACAGAAACGTCTTGCGGTATCTCCTACAGGGAAAATGCCAGGAGGGAATTGTCGAGCTTGTTCTCAGTGTCTCTGAGAATTGCTCTGATTATCCCTGTGACCCCTTTGCTAAGACTCTCCAGAGAGCCGTCCTCAAAACCAACACACATCTTGACATATCTCCCACATTGATCGCAGTGTCTCCAGAAACGGCATTCAAGGAGCCAGGACCTTTTCTCCCTACACTCTCCATTGAGTTGTCCTCAAAACCAATATACATCCTGCTATATCTCCCACATGGAAAGTGCCAGGAGGGAGAAGTGGGGATTATGTTTAGACTTTCTCGGAACTGCTTCAAATCAACTAGATATCTTTGTGCTGTAAATCTCCCAACAGCCAAACGCAAAAGCAGCAAACATCTCGCTGTATGTCCCACATCCAACGTGCCAAGAGAGAGCTTGCTCTCCCTGTCTTTGAGTACTGTTTTCACTGTCCCGGTTGCCTCTTTGTTAACATTCTCTTCAGAGCCGCAGTGAAACCAGGAACCACGTGGAGAAGGCACCCACACTGAAAGTGCCTGGAGGGAACATTGGGGCTTCTTCTCAGTGTCTCTGACATAGGGTTTCACTGTCCCGGGAAAGTCTCTGCTAACACCGTGCAGAGCGCTGTGCCCAATGTACAGAAACGTCTTGCGGTATCTCCTATAGGGAAAATGCCAGGAGGGAATTGTCGAGCTTGTTCTCAGTGTCTCTGAGAATTGCTCTGATTATCCCTGTGACCCCTTTGCTAAGACTCTCCAGAGAGCCGTCCTCAAAACAAACACACATCTTGACATATCTCCCACATTGATCGCAGTGTCTCCAGAAACGGCATTCAAGGAGCCAGGACCTTTTCTCCCTACACTGTCCATTGAGTTGTCCTCAAAACCAAGATACATCCTGCTATATCTCCCACATGGAAAGTGCCAGGAGGGAGAAGTGGGGATTATGTTTAGACTTTCTCGGAACTGCTTCAAATCAACTAGATATCTTTGTGCTGTAAATCTCCCAACAGCCAAACGCAAAAGCAGCAAACATCTCGCTGTATGTCCCACATCCAACGTGCCAAGAGAGAGCTTGCTCTCCCTGTCTTTGAGTACTGTTTTCACTGTCCCGGTTACCTCTTTGCTAACATTCTCTTCAGAGCCGCAGTGAAACCAGGAACCACGTGGAGAAGGCACCCACACTGAAAGTGCCTGGAGGGAACATTGGGGCTTCTTCTCAGTGTCTCTGACATAGGGTTTCACTGTCCCGGGAAAGTCTCTGCTAACACCGTGCAGAGCGCTGTGCCCAATGTACAGAAACGTCTTGCGGTATCTCCTACAGGGAAAGTGCCAGGAGGGAATTGTCGAGCTTGTTCTCAGTGTCTCTGAGAATTGCTCTGATTATCCCTGTGACCCCTTTGCTAAGACTCTCCAGAGAGCCGTCCTCAAAACCAACACACATCTTGACATATCTCCCACATTGATCGCAGTGTCTCCAGAAACGGCATTCAAGGAGCCAGGACCTTTTCTCCCTACACTGTCCATTGAGTTGTCCTCAAAACCAATATACATCCTGCTATATCTCCCACATGGAAAGTGCCAGGAGGGAGAAGTGGCGATTATGTTTAGACTTTCTCGGAACTGCTCCAAATCAACTAGATATCTTTGTGCTGTAAATCTCCCAACAGCCAAACGCAAAAGCAGCAAACATCTCGCTGTATGTCCCACATCCAAAGTGCCAAGAGAGAGCTTGCTCTCCCTGTCTTTGAGTACTGTTTTCACTGTCCCGGTTACCTCTTTGCTAACATTCTCTTCAGAGCCGCAGTGAAACCAGGAACCACGTGGAGAAGGCACCCACACTGAAAGTGCCTGGAGGGAACATTGGGGCTTCTTCTCAGTGTCTCTGACATAGGGTTTCACTGTCCCGGGAAAGTCTCTGCTAACACCGTGCAGAGCGCTGTGCCCAACGTACAGAAACGTCTTGCGGTATCTCCTACAGGGAAAGTGCCAGGAGGGAATTGTGGAGCTTGTTCTCAGTGTCTCTGAGAATTGCTCTGATTATCCCTGTGACCCCTTTGCTAAGACTCTCCAGAGAGCCGTCCTCAAAACAAACACACATCTTGACATATCTCCCACATTGATCGCAGTGTCTCCAGAAACGGCATTCAAGGAGCCAGGACCTTTTCTCCCTACACTGTCCATTGAGTTGTCCTCAAAACCAATATACATCCTGCTATATCTCCCACATGGAAAGTGCCAGGAGGGAGAAGTGGGGATTATGTTTAGACTTTCTCGGAACTGCTCCAAATCAACTAGATATCTTTGTGCTGTAAATCTCCCAACAGCCAAACGCAAAAGCAGCAAACATCTCGCTGTATGTCCCACATCCAAAGTGCCAAGAGAGAGCTTGCTCTCCCTGTCTTTGAGTACTGTTTTCACTGCCCCGGTTACCTCTTTGCTAACATTCTCTTCAGAGCCGCAGTGAAACCAGGAACCACGTGGAGAAGGCACCCACACTGAAAGTGCCTGGAGGGAACATTGGGGCTTCTTCTCAGTGTCTCTGACATAGGGTTTCACTGTCCCGGGAAAGTCTCTGCTAACACCGTGCAGAGCGCTGTGCCCAATGTACAGAAACGTCTTGCGGTATCTCCTACAGGGAAAATGCCAGGAGGGAATTGTCGAGCTTGTTCTCAGTGTCTCTGAGAATTGCTCTGATTATCCCTGTGACCCCTTTGCTAAGACTCTCCAGAGAGCCGTCCTCAAAACCAACACACATCTTGACATATCTCCCACATTGATCGCAGTGTCTCCAGAAACGGCATTCAAGGAGCCAGGACCTTTTCTCCCTACACTCTCCATTGAGTTGTCCTCAAAACCAATATACATCCTGCTATATCTCCCACATGGAAAGTGCCAGGAGGGAGAAGTGGGGATTATGTTTAGACTTTCTCGGAACTGCTTCAAATCAACTAGATATCTTTGTGCTGTAAATCTCCCAACAGCCAAACGCAAAAGCAGCAAACATCTCGCTGTATGTCCCACATCCAACGTGCCAAGAGAGAGCTTGCTCTCCCTGTCTTTGAGTACTGTTTTCACTGTCCCGGTTGCCTCTTTGTTAACATTCTCTTCAGAGCCGCAGTGAAACCAGGAACCACGTGGAGAAGGCACCCACACTGAAAGTGCCTGGAGGGAACATTGGGGCTTCTTCTCAGTGTCTCTGACATAGGGTTTCACTGTCCCGGGAAAGTCTCTGCTAACACCGTGCAGAGCGCTGTGCCCAATGTACAGAAACGTCTTGCGGTATCTCCTACAGGGAAAATGCCAGGAGGGAATTGTCGAGCTTGTTCTCAGTGTCTCTGAGAATTGCTCTGATTATCCCTGTGACCCCTTTGCTAAGACTCTCCAGAGAGCCGTCCTCAAAACCAACACACATCTTGACATATCTCCCACATTGATCGCAGTGTCTCCAGAAACGGCATTCAAGGAGCCAGGACCTTTTCTCCCTACACTGTCCATTGAGTTGTCCTCAAAACCAAGATACATCCTGCTATATCTCCCACATGGAAAGTGCCAGGAGGGAGAAGTGGGGATTATGTTTAGACTTTCTCGGAACTGCTTCAAATCAACTAGATATCTTTGTGCTGTAAATCTCCCAACAGCCAAACGCAAAAGCAGCAAACATCTCGCTGTATGTCCCACATCCAACGTGCCAAGAGAGAGCTTGCTCTCCCTGTCTTTGAGTACTGTTTTCACTGTCCCGGTTACCTCTTTGCTAACATTCTCTTCAGAGCCGCAGTGAAACCAGGAACCACGTGGAGAAGGCACCCACACTGAAAGTGCCTGGAGGGAACATTGGGGCTTCTTCTCAGTGTCTCTGACATAGGGTTTCACTGTCCCGGGAAAGTCTCTGCTAACACCGTGCAGAGCGCTGTGCCCAATGGACAGAAACGTCTTGCGGTATCTCCTACAGGGAAAGTGCCAGGAGGGAATTGTCGAGCTTGTTCTCAGTGTCTCTGAGAATTGCTCTGATTATCCCTGTGACCCCTTTGCTAAGACTCTCCAGAGAGCCGTCCTCAAAACCAACACACATCTTGACATATCTCCCACATTGATCGCAGTGTCTCCAGAAACGGCATTCAAGGAGCCAGGACCTTTTCTCCCTACACTCTCCATTGAGTTGTCCTCAAAACCAATATACATCCTGCTATATCTCCCACATGGAAAGTGCCAGGAGGGAGAAGTGGGGATTATGTTTAGACTTTCTCGGAACTGCTTCAAATCAACTAGATATCTTTGTGCTGTAAATCTCCCAACAGCCAAACGCAAAAGCAGCAAACATCTCGCTGTATGTCCCACATCCAACGTGCCAAGAGAGAGCTTGCTCTCCCTGTCTTTGAGTACTGTTTTCACTGTCCCGGTTACCTCTTTGCTAACATTCTCTTCAGAGCCGCAGTGAAACCAGGAACCACGTGGAGAAGGCACCCACACTGAAAGTGCCTGGAGGGAACATTGGGGCTTCTTCTCAGTGTCTCTGACATAGGGTTTCACTGTCCCGGGAAAGTCTCTGCTAACACCGTGCAGAGCGCTGTGCCCAATCTACAGAAACGTCTTGCGGTATCTCCTACAGGGAAAATGCCAGGAGGGAATTGTCGAGCTTGTTCTCAGTGTCTCTGAGAATTGCTCTGATTATCCCTGTGACCCCTTTGCTAAGACTCTCCAGAGAGCCGTCCTCAAAACAAACACACATCTTGACATATCTCCCACATTGATCGCAGTGTCTCCAGAAACGGCATTCAAGGAGCCAGGACCTTTTCTCCCTACACTGTCCATTGAGTTGTCCTCAAAACCAATATACATCCTGCTATATCTCCCACATGGAAAGTGCCAGGAGGGAGAAGTGGGGATTATGTTTAGACTTTCTCGGAACTGCTCCAAATCAACTAGATATCTTTGTGCTGTAAATCTCCCAACAGCCAAACGCAAAAGCAGCAAACATCTCGCTGTATGTCCCACATCCAAAGTGCCAAGAGAGAGCTTGCTCTCCCTGTCTTTGAGTACTGTTTTCACTGTCCCGGTTACCTCTTTGCTAACATTCTCTTCAGAGCCGCAGTGAAACCAGGAACCACGTGGAGAAGGCACCCACACTGAAAGTGCCTGGAGGGAACATTGGGGCTTCTTCTCAGTGTCTCTGACATAGGGTTTCACTGTCCCGGGAAAGTCTCTGCTAACACCGTGCAGAGCGCTGTGCCCAATGGACAGAAACGTCTTGCGGTATCTCCTACAGGGAAAGTGCCAGGAGGGAATTGTGGAGCTTGTTCTCAGTGTCTCTGAGAATTGCTCTGATTATCCCTGTGACCCCTTTGCTAAGACTCTCCAGAGAGCCGTCCTCAAAACCAACACACATCTTGACATATCTCCCACATTGATCGCAGTGTCTCCAGAAACGGCATTCAAGGAGCCAGGACCTTTTCTCCCTACACTGTCCATTGAGTTGTCCTCAAAACCAATATACATCCTGCTATATCTCCCACATGGAAAGTGCCAGGAGGGAGAAGTGGGGATTATGTTTAGACTTTCTCGGAACTGCTTCAAATCAACTAGATATCTTTGTGCTGTAAATCTCCCAACAGCCAAACGCAAAAGCAGCAAACATCTCGCTGTATGTCCCACATCCAACGTGCCAAGAGAGAGCTTGCTCTCCCTGTCTTTGAGTACTGTTTTCACTGTCCCGGTTGCCTCTTTGTTAACATTCTCTTCAGAGCCGCAGTGAAACCAGGAACCACGTGGAGAAGGCACCCACACTGAAAGTGCCTGGAGGGAACATTGGGGCTTCTTCTCAGTGTCTCTGACATAGGGTTTCACTGTCCCGGGAAAGTCTCTGCTAACACCGTGCAGAGCGCTGTGCCCAATGTACAGAAACGTCTTGCGGTATCTCCTATAGGGAAAATGCCAGGAGGGAATTGTCGAGCTTGTTCTCAGTGTCTCTGAGAATTGCTCTGATTATCCCTGTGACCCCTTTGCTAAGACTCTCCAGAGAGCCGTCCTCAAAACAAACACACATCTTGACATATCTCCCACATTGATCGCAGTGTCTCCAGAAACGGCATTCAAGGAGCCAGGACCTTTTCTCCCTACACTGTCCATTGAGTTGTCCTCAAAACCAATATACATCCTGCTATATCTCCCACATGGAAAGTGCCAGGAGGGAGAAGTGGGGATTATGTTTAGACTTTCTCGGAACTGCTTCAAATCAACTAGATATCTTTGTGCTGTAAATCTCCCAACAGCCAAACGCAAAAGCAGCAAACATCTCGCTGTATGTCCCACATCCAACGTGCCAAGAGAGAGCTTGCTCTCCCTGTCTTTGAGTACTGTTTTCACTGTCCCGGTTGCCTCTTTGCTAACATTCTCTTCAGAGCCGCAGTGAAACCAGGAACCACGTGGAGAAGGCACCCACACTGAAAGTGCCTGGAGGGAACATTGGGGCTTCTTCTCAGTGTCTCTGACATAGGGTTTCACTGTCCCGGGAAAGTCTCTGCTAACACCGTGCAGAGCGCTGTGCCCAATGTACAGAAACGTCTTGCGGTATCTCCTACAGGGAAAATGCCAGGAGGGAATTGTCGAGCTTGTTCTCAGTGTCTCTGAGAATTGCTCTGATTATCCCTGTGACCCCTTTGCTAAGACTCTCCAGAGAGCCGTCCTCAAAACAAACACACATCTTGACATATCTCCCACATTGATCGCAGTGTCTCCAGAAACGGCATTCAAGGAGCCAGGACCTTTTCTCCCTACACTGTCCATTGAGTTGTCCTCAAAACCAATATACATCCTGCTATATCTCCCACATGGAAAGTGCCAGGAGGGAGAAGTGGGGATTATGTTTAGACTTTCTCGGAACTGCTCCAAATCAACTAGATATCTTTGTGCTGTAAATCTCCCAACAGCCAAACGCAAAAGCAGCAAACATCTCGCTGTATGTCCCACATCCAAAGTGCCAAGAGAGAGCTTGCTCTCCCTGTCTTTGAGTACTGTTTTCACTGTCCCGGTTACCTCTTTGCTAACATTCTCTTCAGAGCCGCAGTGAAACCAGGAACCACGTGGAGAAGGCACCCACACTGAAAGTGCCTGGAGGGAACATTGGGGCTTCTTCTCAGTGTCTCTGACATAGGGTTTCACTGTCCCGGGAAAGTCTCTGCTAACACCGTGCAGAGCGCTGTGCCCAATGGACAGAAACGTCTTGCGGTATCTCCTACAGGGAAAGTGCCAGGAGGGAATTGTGGAGCTTGTTCTCAGTGTCTCTGAGAATTGCTCTGATTATCCCTGTGACCCCTTTGCTAAGACTCTCCAGAGAGCCGTCCTCAAAACCAACACACATCTTGACATATCTCCCACATTGATCGCAGTGTCTCCAGAAACGGCATTCAAGGAGCCAGGACCTTTTCTCCCTACACTGTCCATTGAGTTGTCCTCAAAACCAATATACATCCTGCTATATCTCCCACATGGAAAGTGCCAGGAGGGAGAAGTGGGGATTATGTTTAGACTTTCTCGGAACTGCTTCAAATCAACTAGATATCTTTGTGCTGTAAATCTCCCAACAGCCAAACGCAAAAGCAGCAAACATCTCGCTGTATGTCCCACATCCAACGTGCCAAGAGAGAGCTTGCTCTCCCTGTCTTTGAGTACTGTTTTCACTGTCCCGGTTGCCTCTTTGCTAACATTCTCTTCAGAGCCGCAGTGAAACCAGGAACCACGTGGAGAAGGCACCCACACTGAAAGTGCCTGGAGGGAACATTGGGGCTTCTTCTCAGTGTCTCTGACATAGGGTTTCACTGTCCCGGGAAAGTCTCTGCTAACACCGTGCAGAGCGCTGTGCCCAATGTACAGAAACGTCTTGCGGTATCTCCTACAGGGAAAATGCCAGGAGGGAATTGTCGAGCTTGTTCTCAGTGTCTCTGAGAATTGCTCTGATTATCCCTGTGACCCCTTTGCTAAGACTCTCCAGAGAGCCGTCCTCAAAACAGACACACATCTTGACATATCTCCCACATTGATCGCAGTGTCTCCAGAAACGGCATTCAAGGAGCCAGGACCTTTTCTCCCTACACTGTCCATTGAGTTGTCCTCAAAACCAATATACATCCTGCTATATCTCCCACATGGAAAGTGCCAGGAGGGAGAAGTGGCGATTATGTTTAGACTTTCTCGGAACTGCTTCAAATCAACTAGATATCTTTCTGCTGTAAATCTCCCAACAGCCAAACGCAAAAGCAGCAAACATCTCGCTGTATGTCCCACATCCAACGTGCCAAGAGAGAGCTTGCTCTCCCTGTCTTTGAGTACTGTTTTCACTGTCCCGGTTACCTCTTTGCTAACATTCTCTTCAGAGCCGCAGTGAAACCAGGAACCACGTGGAGAAGGCACCCACACTGAAAGTGCCTGGAGGGAACATTGGGGCTTCTTCTCAGTGTCTCTGACATAGGGTTTCACTGTCCCGGGAAAGTCTCTGCTAACACCGTGCAGAGCGCTGTGCCCAACGTACAGAAACGTCTTGCGGTATCTCCTACAGGGAAAGTGCCAGGACGGAATTGTCGAGATTGTTCTCAGTGTCTCTGAGAATTGCTCTGATTATCCCTGTGACCCCTTTGCTAAGACTCTCCAGAGAGCCGTCCTCAAAACCAACACACATCTTGACATATCTCCCACATTGATCGCAGTGTCTCCAGAAACGGCATTCAAGGAGCCAGGACCTTTTCTCCCTACACTGTCCATTGAGTTGTCCTCAAAACCAAGATACATCCTGCTATATCTCCCACATGGAAAGTGCCAGGAGGGAGAAGTGGGGATTATGTTTAGACTTTCTCGGAACTGCTTCAAATCAACTAGATATCTTTGTGCTGTAAATCTCCCAACAGCCAAACGCAAAAGCAGCAAACATCTCGCTGTATGTCCCACATCCAAAGTGCCAAGAGAGAGCTTGCTCTCCCTGTCTTTGAGTACTGTTTTCACTGTCCCGGTTACCTCTTTGCTAACATTCTCTTCAGAGCCGCAGTGAAACCAGGAACCACGTGGAGAAGGCACCCACACTGAAAGTGCCTGGAGGGAACATTGGGGCTTCTTCTCAGTGTCTCTGACATAGGGTTTCACTGTCCCGGGAAAGTCTCTGCTAACACCCTGCAGAGCGCTGTGCCCAATCTACAGAAACGTCTTGCGGTATCTCCTACAGGGAAAGTGCCAGGAGGGAATTGTCGAGATTGTTCTCAGTGTCTCTGAGAATTGCTCTGATTATCCCTGTGACCCCTTTGCTAAGACTCTCCAGAGAGCCGTCCTCAAAACAAACACACATCTTGACATATCTCCCACATTGATCGCAGTGTCTCCAGAAACGGCATTCAAGGAGCCAGGACCTTTTCTCCCTACACTCTCCATTGAGTTGTCCTCAAAACCAATATACATCCTGCTATATCTCCCACATGGAAAGTGCCAGGAGGGAGAAGTGGGGATTATGTTTAGACTTTCTCGGAACTGCTTCAAATCAACTAGATATCTTTGTGCTGTAAATCTCCCAACAGCCAAACGCAAAAGCAGCAAACATCTCGCTGTATGTCCCACATCCAACGTGCCAAGAGAGAGCTTGCTCTCCCTGTCTTTGAGTACTGTTTTCACTGTCCCGGTTACCTCTTTGCTAACATTCTCTTCAGAGCTGCAGTGAAACCAGGAACCACGTGGAGAAGGCACCCACACTGAAAGTGCCTGGAGGGAACATTGGGGCTTCTTCTCAGTGTCTCTGACATAGGGTTTCACTGTCCCGGGAAAGTCTCTGCTAACACCGTGCAGAGCGCTGTGCCCAATGTACAGAAACGTCTTGCGGTATCTCCTACAGGGAAAGTGCCAGGAGGGAATTGTGGAGCTTGTTCTCAGTGTCTCTGAGAATTGCTCTGATTATCCCTGTGACCCCTTTGCTAAGACTCTCCAGAGAGACGTCCTCAAAACAAACACACATCTTGACATATCTCCCACATTGATCGCAGTGTCTCCAGAAACGGCATTCAAGGAGCCAGGACCTTTTCTCCCTACACTCTCCATTGAGTTGTCCTCAAAACCAATATACATCCTGCTATATCTCCCACATGGAAAGTGCCAGGAGGGAGAAGTGGGGATTATGTTTAGACTTTCTCGGAACTGCTTCAAATCAACTAGATATCTTTGTGCTGTAAATCTCCCAACAGCCAAACGCAAAAGCAGCAAACATCTCGCTGTATGTCCCACATCCAACATGCCAAGAGAGAGCTTGCTCTCCCTGTCTTTGAGTACTGTTTTCACTGTCCCGGTTACCTCTTTGCTAACATTCTCTTCAGAGCCGCAGTGAAACCAGGAACCACGTGGAGAAGGCACCCACACTGAAAGTGCCTGGAGGGAACATTGGGGCTTCTTCTCAGTGTCTCTGACATAGGGTTTCACTGTCCCGGGAAAGTCTCTGCTAACACCGTGCAGAGCGCTGTGCCCAACGTAGAGAAACGTCTTGCGGTATCTCCTACAGGGAAAGTGCCAGGAGGGAATTGTCGAGCTTGTTCTCAGTGTCTCTGAGAATTGCTCTGATTATCTGTGTGACCCCTTTGCTAAGACTCTCCAGAGAGCCGTCCTGAAAACCAACACACATCTTGACATATCTCCCACATTGATCGCAGTGTCTCCAGAAACGGCATTCAAGGAGCCAGGACCTTTTCTCCCTACACTGTCCATTGAGTTGTCCTCAAAACCAATATACATCCTGCTATATCTCCCACATGGAAAGTGCCAGGAGGGAGAAGTGGGGATTATGTTTAGACTTTCTCGGAACTGCTTCAAATCAACTAGATATCTTTGTGCTGTAAATCTCCCAACAGCCAAACGCAAAAGCAGCAAACATCTCGCTGTATGTCCCACATCCAACGTGCCAAGAGAGAGCTTGCTCTCCCTGTCTTTGAGTACTGTTTTCACTGTCCCGGTTACCTCTTTGCTAACATTCTCTTCAGAGCCGCAGTGAAACCAGGAACCACGTGGAGAAGGCACCCACACTGAAAGTGCCTGGAGGGAACATTGGGGCTTCTTCTCAGTGTCTCTGACATAGGGTTTCACTGTCCCGGGAAAGTCTCTGCTAACACCGTGCAGAGCGCTGTGCCCAATCTACAGAAACGTCTTGCGGTATCTCCTACAGGGAAAGTGCCAGGAGGGAATTGTGGAGCTTGTTCTCAGTGTCTCTGAGAATTGCTCTGATTATCCCTGTGACCTCTTTGCTAAGACTCTCCAGAGAGCCGTCCTCAAAACCAACACACATCTTGACATATCTCCCACATTGATCGCAGTGTCTCCAGAAACGGCATTCAAGGAGCCAGGACCTTTTCTCCCTACACTGTCCATTGAGTTGTCCTCAAAACCAATATACATCCTGCTATATCTCCCACATGGAAAGTGCCAGGAGGGAGAAGTGGGGATTATGTTTAGACTTTCTCGGAACTGCTTCAAATCAACTAGATATCTTTGTGCTGTAAATCTCCCAACAGCCAAACGCAAAAGCAGCAAACATCTCGCTGTATGTCCCACATCCAAAGTGCCAAGAGAGAGCTTGCTCTCCCTGTCTTTGAGTACTGTTTTCACTGTCCCGGTTACCTCTTTGCTAACATTCTCTTCAGAGCTGCAGTGAAACCAGGAACCACGTGGAGAAGGCACCCACACTGAAAGTGCCTGGAGGGAACATTGGGGCTTCTTCTCAGTGTCTCTGACATAGGGTTTCACTGTCCCGGGAAAGTCTCTGCTAACACCCTGCAGAGCGCTGTGCCCAACGTAGAGAAACGTCTTGCGGTATCTCCTACAGGGAAAGTGCCAGGAGGGAATTGTCGAGCTTGTTCTCAGTGTCTCTGAGAATTGCTCTGATTATCTGTGTGACCTCTTTGCTAAGACTCTCCAGAGAGCCGTCCTCAAAACAAACACACATCTTGACATATCTCCCACATTGATCGCAGTGTCTCCAGAAACGGCATTCAAGGAGCCAGGACCTTTTCTCCCTACACTGTCCATTGAGTTGTCCTCAAAACCAATATACATCCTGCTATATCTCCCACATGGAAAGTGCCAGGAGGGAGAAGTGGGGATTATGTTTAGACTTTCTCGGAACTGCTTCAAATCAACTAGATATCTTTGTGCTGTAAATCTCCCAACAGCCAAACGCAAAAGCAGCAAACATCTCGCTGTATGTCCCACATCCAAAGTGCCAAGAGAGAGCTTGCTCTCCCTGTCTTTGAGTACTGTTTTCACTGTCCCGGTTACCTCTTTGCTAACATTCTCTTCAGAGCTGCAGTGAAACCAGTAACCACGTGGAGAAGGCACCCACACTGAAAGTGCCTGGAGGGAACATTGGGGCTTCTTCTCAGTGTCTCTGACATAGGGTTTCACTGTCCCGGGAAAGTCTCTGCTAACACCGTGCAGAGCGCTGTGCCCAACGTACAGAAACGTCTTGCGGTATCTCCTACAGGGAAAGTGCCAGGAGGGAATTGTCGAGCTTGTTCTCAGTGTCTCTGAGAATTGCTCTGATTATCCCTGTGACCTCTTTGCTAAGACTCTCCAGACAGCCGTCCTCAAAACCAACACACACACATATCTCCCACATGGAAAGTGCCAGCAGGGAAAAATGGGGACTGTTCTTAGACTCGAGAGGATCTACTTCACGTCACCTAGTTATCTCCTTGGCTACATTCTTCAAAGAGATAGGTGCAAAACAATCAAAAAATCATCTTGCTGTGTCTCCAACATGGAAAGTGCCAGGAGGGAATTCTAGGGCTTGTTCCCACTGTCTCTTAGAATTGTTCTCATGACCCTGGCTACATCTCTGCTAAGACGCTTGCATTGCCCAGAGACCTACGACATCTTTGGGCGTGGAACCAGTCTCCAGATATATGGCCATTTTTGTGCCTGTCGCGGCTCCAAGTGGGAAAGGGTGGTTTTGAGGCTGAAGGCAGCAGGAAAGCCTGCAGCCCCAAGGTCTGTGGGGCTACGCAAGCGGTTCCCAAAGAGCTTCAGAACAAGGCATAGTTTTCCCTGCTGGCTCTTTGGGCGGGGGACCAATCTCCAGACATATGGCCATTTTTGTGCCTGGCGCGGCGCCAAGTGGGAAAGGGTGGTTTTGACGCTGAAGGCAGCAGGAAAGACTGCAGCCCCCATGTCTGTGGGGCCACGCAAGCGGTTCCTAAAGAGCTTTAGAACAAGGCATAGTTTTCCCTGCTGGCTCTTTGGGCATGGGACAAATCTCCAGACATATGGCCATTTTTGTGCCTGGCGCGGCGCCAAGTGGGAAAGGGTGGTTTTGAGGCTGAAGGCAGCAGGAAAGCCTGCAGCCCCCAGGTGTGTGGGGCTATGCAAGCGGTTCCCAAAGAGCTTTAGAACAAGGCATAGTTTTCCCTGCTGGCTCTTTGGGCGGGGGACCCATCTCCAGCCATATGGCCATTTATGTGCCTGGCGTGGCGCCAAGTGGGAAAGGGTGGTTTTAAGGCTGAAGGCAGCAGGAAAGCCTGCAGCCCGCAGGTGTGTGGGGCTACGCAAGCGGTTCCCAAAGAGCTTTAGAACAAGGCATAGTTTCCCCTGCAGGCTCTTTGGGCGTGGGTCCCATCTACAGACATATGTAGATTTTGGAGGCTGGTGCCACGCCAAGTGGGAAAGGGTGGTTTTGAGGCTGAAGGCAGCAGGAAAGCCTGCAGCCCCAAGGTCTGTGGGGCTATGCAAGCGGTTCCCAAAGAGCTTTAGAACAAGGCATAGTTTTCCCTGCTGGCTCTTTGGGCGTGGGACCAATCTCCAGACATATGGCCATTTTTGTGCCTGGCGCGGCGCCAAGTGGGAAAGGGTGGTTTTGAGGCTGAAGGCAGCAAGAAAGCCTGCAGCCCCAAGGTCTGTGGGGCTACGCAAGCGGTTCCCAAAGAGCTTTAGAACAAGGCATAGTTTTCCCTGCTGGCACTTTGGGCGTGGGTCCCATCTACAGACATATGTAGATTTTGGAATCTGGCGTGGTGCCAAGTGGGAAAGGGTGGTTTTGAGGCTGAAGGCAGCAGGAAAGCCTGCAGCCCCAAGGTCTGTGGGGCTACGCAAGCGGTTCCCAAAGAGCTTTAGAACAAGGCATAGTTTTCCCTGCTGGCTCTTTGGGCGTGGGACCAATCTCCAGACATATGGCCATTTTTGTGCCTGGCGCGGCGCCAAGTGGGAAAGGGTGGTTTTGAGGCTGAAGGCAGCAGGAAAGCCTGCAGCCGCCAGGTGTGTGGGGCTACGCAAGCCGTTGCCAAAGAGCTTTAGAACAAGGCATAGTTTTCCCTGCTGGCTCTTTGGGCGTGGGACCTATCTCCAGACGTATGGCCATTTTTGTGCCTGGCGCGGTGCCAAGTGGGAAAGGGTGGCGCTATCTCAGCCTCGTTCCGTGTGCCGGCTCGACACGGCTCCTTGGTACAGCTCTGCTTTGCTCCTGGGCCTGCATCAGCTTGGCTCCTGTGATGGACTCTCCTCAGCGTTTTTTCCCAGTGAGGCTCAACCTTGCCACTGTATTTGGCTCACCTCCCGGGACAGCCTCAACTCAGCTCCTGGGATGCCTCCGGAAGGCTCCCGGCCTGGCTCCGCATGGCTCCTAGGTCACACTCCATTCAGCTCCTTGGACCAACTCAACTTGCCCCCATGTGCTGCCTCAGCTTGCCTTTTGGAGCCCGCTCAGCTCGGCTCCTTGCACCAACCTACCTTGACTGCTGGTGGCAGCTCAGCTCGGATCCTGAACAGCAAAGCTCGATTTTTGGGGACGCCTACACTCAGTTCTTGGGAACGACACAGCTCAGCTCCAGGGGCTGGCTGCCCTCAGCATGCTCAGCATCTCTGCCCGACTACTTAGCTGTCTCCGCTCGGCCCTTGCCAGAGACTTGCCCGGTCTTTTGACACAAAGTCAGAGTGACTCTTGTGGCCAACTCTGCCCAACTCCTTGGCCAGCTCATCTTGGCTCCTGGGACGGCTCATGGAGGCTCCTACGTTGCCTCCGCAGGGTTCCTAGGGCCAGCTCAGCTCCTGGCGCTATCTCCGCATCCTTCCTTGTCCCCGCTGAGCTCGACTCTTTGGTCCAGCTGTGCTCTGCTCTGCTCCTAGACCTGCATCAGCGTCACTCCTGTGATGGACTTGCCTGGACGTTTGTGGCCAGCGCAGCTTGATATTTGGGCTCTGTTTGGCTCCGTTCCCGCGACCGCCTCAACTCGGCTCCTGGGACGTTGCCATAAGGCTCCTGGCCTGGCTCCGCATGGCTCCTAGGCCACACTCCACTCAGCTCCTTGGACCAACTCAAATTGCTTCCATGGGCCGCCTTGGCTTGCCTATTGGAGACGGCTCAGCTTGACTACTTGGTCCAGTGCTTTCTACTTCGTCCAGTTCAAATCAGCTACCGGGGACAACACAGTGAAAGGTCTAAAAGGGTGGCATCAGCACACTTCCCCTTCCTGAGGAAATCCAGAGTGATAACAGTTCACACTTTACCGCTTCGGTGGTACAAGATTGGGCCAAAGAAGAAGGGATTCGATGGGTATTTCATACTCCCTATTATCCTCAGGCTAATGGCATTGTTGAACGCACCAAGGGATTGGTTAAGCGTTTTGCAAAAACTCATAAATCATAAGCGAAGGTGAAGAAGGCACCTTGCCCCCCGAAATTTGAAAAGTAATATGGGATAATGCAATTGAGTTTGAGAGAAAATTTCAGTCCAGGTGGTATCTGGTTAATTTCACCTACGATCCCACTGAGAGCAAGGCCACAGCTTTTGTCTTAACGATACGCAATGCCTCAGTATACACCATATACCGAATCATCGCACTGGGGTTGAATCACCAAGGAGCTATACTCTATCCAACAGAGCACAGAGGTTGGGCACGACAAAATGAGACTAAATGGCAAACTGTTGATGTTGACGCATGCGTTTCAGGAGACCAACAAGGATTCATTTGTGAGAGTAATACTCTCAAAGCACAAGACCTTTGTCTTGACACCAACCAGAATGTTTGTCACTTTGAGAAACATCCCGATGAAACCCCAGAGACTGTGCTTGTATATATTGGGAAAGGGTGCGTTAGCGTGAGGTATCCCTGTAGTCTTGTATTCATAGATGAAAAAGGCTTGAGACCACGGCCACTCTGGGTCTCTCTGACTACAAACAACAGGGAATAAAAAGGTAAAACTGAATAGCATCAATTCCATCTGCCAATTCGTCATTTTAGAATTTGGGCCTCCAGGTAGCCATACATAATAAAAGTAGTATTATTGCCAGGATCAATGTCAGGATTCCCTGGAGACACTCAGAGTTTGCGTAGGCCAATCCGTCTGTACAGCTCATCCAAGGTTCCTGTAAGACACAAAGGAAAAGAAAATCTGCTCGGTCTTATTCGGCCGACGGGGTTAAAAGAAGGCGCAATCCACCAGGTGCTGATCCGGTGTATCTTCCCTGAACAGTCCTTGGCTTCCCATGCATAGGGATTTTTGGGAGTAGCTAGCACCATTGACACCGTCCCAATTTGAGGCATTTTCACTAGCACAGGTAGTCCAGGGTGAAATCTTCCGGGGTATTTTCCCGGTTCATTGGGAGCCTTTGGAGAGATAATATTGGCAGGTACACAGAAAGCTTTCATTTTAGGACAGCCGTCTCCACGCCATCTGTTATCTAGTTGATAGATGGCATCATCCAATCGCAAATTCAAACCAGGTTCATGAGTTTTTGC
Organism: Chroicocephalus ridibundus; assembly: GCF_963924245.1. Classification (NCBI taxonomy): domain Eukaryota; kingdom Metazoa; phylum Chordata; class Aves; order Charadriiformes; family Laridae; genus Chroicocephalus; species Chroicocephalus ridibundus. The sequence continues at coordinate 7,877,218 of NC_086305.1, read as the reverse complement.
AAAACGCTTAACCAATCCCTTGGTGCGTTCAACAATGCCATTAGCCTGAGGATAATAGGGAGTATGAAATACCCATCGAATCCCTTCTTCTTTGGCCCAATCTTGTACCACCGAAGCGGTAAAGTGTGAACTGTTATCACTCTGGATTTCCTCAGGAAGGGGAAGTGTGCTGATGCCACCCTTTTAGGCCTTTCACTGTGTCGTCCCCAGTATAAAAATTATAAACGATACAGCCTGGCTATAGATGTAGGGTAGAGATTCTCTAGAGAAATTTCTAAGTTTCGTTGTATTCACAAACAACCTTGTACAGGGAATCACAGATGTTGCATTCTTCGTGTGCTAGCTGCAGCTGTATTCTACCTCAGAAGCCCCTTGATTTTATGACTTTCCTTAATGTGTGAACAATGCTGTATTTTTGTATTCTTGGCCAATTTAGTAATTATTCCACATAATCCACCCCGTGACTACAGTCACTCAATCTCCACGATACTCAATACGGATGCGGAATATCACATGTCCTATTGTGGCGAGGGATATCAAGTGCAAATACTTCTTGTGGGGTGATTAAGCGAGTTAAGATTTTCATCATAATCCAAAGTCTAATATACAAAACAATTGTCAAAGCAAAGCACAATACAGTGAGTACTAGTAGAACGACAACAGGATGGAGCATCTTGTTAAAAAGTCCTGTAGCTGTTGGTGACCATCCAAAGAGGGTGTCCCACCATTCATGTCCCCATCTCTCTTGACCCTTTCCAGTACATGGTGTATTTCTTCAACATCATGATGGACAGTAATCAGAGGTCTTTTCCATTTTCTTGGGCCTCTTTCAACAATCGCTTCAATTCATCGTATTGTAGCAACTTCTTCACTAGTGAGAGATTCATTCCGATGGGGGTAGGCAGCAAATCTCGAATCAATGTGTAATTAGATTGTAGCAATTGAAAAGACGTAACAGGAGCTGAATAATTGAAGTCACGTCCAATGATGTTAGTAAAGTTACCAACAAAAAGATTTGAGTCATTACTTATATCTACTGCTATGTCATCTACGAATACGAGAGTACAGGGAGACCTCATGCTAATGCACCCTTTCCCAATATATACAAGCACAGTCTCTGGGGTTTCATCGGGATGTTTCTCAAAGTGACAAACATTCTGGTTGGTGTCAAGACAAAGGTCTTGTGCTTTGAGAGTATTACTCTCACAAATGAATCCTTGTTGGTCTCCTGAAACGCATGCGTCAACATCAACAGTTTGCCATTTAGTCTCATTTTGTAGTGCCCAACCTCTGTGCTCTGTTGGATAGAGTATAGCTCCTTGGTGATTCAACCCCAGTGCGATGATTCGGTATATGGTGTATACTGAGGCATTGCGTATCGTTAAGACAAAAGCTGTGGCCTTGCTCTCAGTGGGATCGTAGGTGAAATTAACCAGATACCACCTGGACTGAAATTTTCTCTCAAACTCAATTGCATTATCCCATATTACTTTTCGAATTTCGGGGGGCAAGGTGCCTTCTTCACCTTCCCTTATGATTGCGGCTGTCATAGATTGCATCCACAGTTGGGCTCGGATACAACTAAGAGCCAAGGAAACATTGGTTTGGGTTGTACCAAGTGCATTTGTGATCAGCTGATGGTCTTTTTCACCCGTTTCTTCCCACTGAGGCAATATATTCGATAAAAGCCGTTGGTGGTTTCCCAATGCTGATAGAGAGGACTGTAGAGGATGTTTTAATTTGTCTAGATCACTAGTAGTTGTGACTAGTTTGTTTACAAGTATCTCAGCATCTATACTATTCAAGACTCCCAGGCCTGTTCCTAAGATACCAGTCACATCTGTCTTCAGTCATTGTGAAGTGGCAACAGTTCGTCGGCCTAACCATGCTGACCATCCTGCATAAGATGTACTCAGGAATGGTGAGCAGGTGGGTTTGATCGCAGAGATTTTAATCTGCATTGACAATTCTACTCGTTTGAGGGAATATGTTGGGTTAAACAGTATTTGTTGTTGACCTGTGTGCTTAATGGCGTAAGGGCCAATGTTGAAGGTGTAACGAGTTAGACCAATGGAGGGCTGAGGAGCTACACCCTTCAAAGTTTGTGGGGGTGTAGGTTTTGGGTTCATTTGAAAAGGTTCAGATGTATTTGAGTCAATTATAAATTCAAATAACAATTCCGTGCCCCTGTAGCCCCAAATACAATATACTACGATAGGTTTGATAAAGGTGAAGTTGTGCCAGCAATCTGAGTTTGGCTCTATAATTTTGTAACAATCAGTGTTGTATTTGTCCGGTTTAGTAGAGTCTACATGGATGGTCTCAATTACAGTTGGTCTATGGTGAGCAGACCCATTGATTACTTGGCAGCCAATTTGTATTTTCTTTCCTGGGGCGGCTTCAAGCTTAGCCATTTGGAGTGAGTCTTTCCAACTCCATTTATCTCTGGAATATACTTCACTTCCTTCTATAACCAGAGTGGAGAGATTTAAATCCCTTATGTTTTCTAATGTCTCAGTGCTTGCAGTGTATCGTGACAGTGCATTATCCCAAAGCTCATCATCAAGGGGCAGATTCTTAAGTCTGCTCAATAAGGTGTCATTGTCGGGGGTTTCAGATAGTGGCAGTGGAACCAGACTAGTCTGTGGAGTTGGGTCAGGTTCGACTATATCTATGTTTTGATCTATGTCATGTCTTGAAAACACCTCATTTTCATGTAGGACTACAGTGGCCAGGCTCAGTTTTCCTTTTCCTGTTCCTCCCATCGCATTGTGTTTTACATAAGCTTGAGACCACGGCCATTCTGGATCTCTTTGAGTACAAACAACGGGGAGTAAAGAAGTAAAACTGAATAGCATCAATTCCATCTGCCAAATCATCATTTTAGAATTTAGGCCTCCAGATGGCCATACATAATAAAAATAGTATTATTGCCAGGATCAATGTCAGGATTCCCTGGAGACACTCGAGGTTAGAGTAGGCCAATGAGTCTGTCCACGTACAGTTCATCCAAGGTTCCTGTAAGACACAAAGGAAAAGAAAAATCTGCTCGGTCTTATTCGACCGACGGGGTTAAAAAGAAGGCGCGATCCACTGGGTGCTGATCCGGTGTATCTTCCCTGAGCAGTCTTTGGCTTCCCATGCTTGGGGGTTTTGGGGAGTAGATAGCACCATTGGTAATGTGCCAATTTGAGGCTTTTTCATTAGCACAGGTAGTCCAGGGTGAAATTGTCCTAGGTATTTTCGTGGTTCATTGGGAACTTTTGGAGTGATGATATCGACAGATACACAGAAAGCTTTCATTTTAGGAGAGCCATCTCCACGCCATCTGTTATTTAGTTGATAGATGGCATCATCCAATCGTAAATGCCAACCAGGTTCATGAGTTTTTGCAAAATGCTTAACCAATCCCTTGGTGCGTTCAACAATGCCATTAGCCTGAGGATAATAGGGAGTATGAAATACCCATCGAATCCCTTCTTCTTTGGCCCAATCTTGTACCACCGAAGCGGTAAAGTGTGAACTGTTATCACTCTGGATTTCCTCAGGAAGGGGAAGTGTGCTGAACCACAATTTTAGGCCTTTCACTGTGTTGTCCCCAGTAGCTGATATATAGCCATAGTGAGGCTGGAGATAATCTCCACTCCGACTAGGATGTATCTTTTCTCACCTGATGATCTCAAGGGCCCAATATAATCAAGCTGCTTTGAATGCCACAACGCTTTCTTGTCCTGCATGTGTAAGGGAGGCGCCTTACTCGGATGACCTTTGCTGAGTCGTAGGCGACATTGTGAACAGGCAGTTACTACTTGTTCGCACAGCTTAACCGACACAGACCACCCCCCGGCTAGACCTTCCCGATACAGGTCAGCACGGCCTGTGCGGCCACGTTTAACATGTAACCATTCAAGTAAGCGTTCCCATTCCCGACCATCATCTACAATGTCAATTTGCTGCAGCCGCGTGAGGCTATCTACCTGTTGGTTGAATTGAGCAGTGATCGAGTTTGAACGATCATGGCCTTTTACCCAAGCAATGTACAATGTTCTCTGTCCTCCTATTTCCAACAGTTGCTTCCAGCTATCTGTCTCCCAGATTGGGACTCTATTCACCTGCCAATCATTGGCTGCCCAGTGTCCTATCCATTCAGTGGCACCTTTAAAAACAGCATATGAGTCAGTGTAAATGGAGGTGGCTCCATGTTGTGCAGCTAGTAGGACGGCTCTGAGTTCCCCTACTTGTGCGCTACCTTCTCCTGTTTCAATTGCTCTTTCCCCCGTTGCTACTTCCAGTGCTACGGCCTTGTATTTCCACTTATTGTTCTCACGGTGAGATGACGCATCAGTAAACCACACTCCTGTAAGATCACTGCCTTCTTTCAGAGGAGGTGCTTCTTGGATTGGAGATGGTCTGTTTGGTGGGGATTGGAACAATAGGGCACCATCTATATCCTTCTGGAGCTTGGATACTTTGATACTACCTTCAGAGATTGGCATGATATCATTAATGCCTTCTAAATAAGCATACCACTTTCGAACTGTGGGTTTCTGGGCAATGCCGGCTGGTGGTGCTGTCCCTTTACGGACCACATCTAGGAGACGAAAAGGGCCCCAAACAATCACACTCTGTTCTCTCCTTATCTGCTCTGCCCGTTGCAATGCTCGCACCAGGGACAGTAAACCCTTCTCAAGGTCTGAATATCTGCTCTCAGTATCATTGAAGGAGTGGGAGCTAAATTCTAATGGTCTCTCCGGTCCTGCTGGTCCCTTTTGCCATAAGTTACAATGAGAACCATGTTCGCTGAACCCCCCCATTCTACATAGACAGGGTCAGTTGGATGTATGGGGCCAAGTTGTTGGAATAACCTTAGCTCTTTTATTAGCAATTCTAGTGCATTATATGTTGTTCAGTCCACTCCCAGGATTTACCTTTTTTGAGCAAACAATAAAGGGGGCGAGCAACGATGGAAAAGCCAGGGATGTGTTTACGCCAATAACTTAAAGTTCCTAGGACTTGCTGTAACTCCTTCGTGCTGGAAGGGTTCTGTCCATGTTCTATTTTTTCAGGGTATCCTGAGGGACAAAAGCAGCTCCCTTAATCCACCAGACCCCCAGGAATTTAACTTCCTGTGCGGGTCCCTGACACTTTGAGTCTGGAATTTCCAATCCCAAATCTGATAATGTTTTTCAGATGTTTTGCATCATGTCTTGTACACTTTCTTGGCTCTCCCCCCCATTAAGATGTCGTCAATATATTGGTATACTGTACATCCCTGTGAAACAGGAATCTCTGATAGCAATTTAGCTAAAGCATTATGAGCAATGGTGGGAGAATGTTTGTATCCTTGTGGAAGTCGGTTAAAGGTATATTGGACTCCTTTCCACGTGAATGCAAACCGCGCTTTGTCCTGCTCAAGGAGGGGGATCATAAAAAACATGTCTTTAACATCTAAGGCAGCCATCCAAGGATGGGCAGCTCCTTTTATCATAGTCACAATTTCCGCGATATTCGGAACAGCAGCGGTCAGGGGTGCAGTGTTGGCGTTTAATTTTCGGTAATCTACTGTAAAACGCCATTGCCCTTTTGGTTTCTTTACCGGCCACACCGGTGAATTATAAGGCGAGTGAGTCCTCTTAATGATGTTTCTTTTTTCTAAATCTGATACCACCCCATCTGCTCCTGCAAGTGCAGCTGCAGGCAGTGGGTACTGTCGGACTTTAATAATTTTAGAGGGAGGCAAAGGTATAGATGTTTCTAATAGGCCCAATTTAACTGTGTCTAATCCTTTATTGCGTCCTGCAAAACTCCACACAGTTCTATCTGGGAGTTTCCACATTCGCCCACGCAGCACGTCAAATCCTAGGAGGTTAGTACGCGAGGCAGCTAGTCATTCGCTGCTCTCCCGGCGACCAGAGGTTAATTTTTGCAGTGGGGCATGTTTTTACCACACCATCAATTCCTGTGAAGTTGACTCTGTGTCGGGTGGGATTTATACCTAGAAGTTGTGCCGTTTCATTAGTGATTGCAGACATTTGGGCTCCGGTATCAATAATAAAATTTACCAATATCTTCCGGGGTCCAACAGGAATGACAATAACGGGTTCGGAGTCTTTATGAGAGAGCCATTGGCTTGCTAGTACCTGCCGGACAGGGTGGCTCACTGCCCTCCCCGGGGATAGGAGTTTTTTGGCTGGGACTCTGTCAAATCAATCAAGTTACGCTCCGGTGCAGAAGGCACAATTTTCTCACGGCTTGGGGATTCTCTGGTTAGACTTTTCTCCCCAGCCGCATTATTCTTTCTAGTTAGAGATTGGACTAGCGTACGGAGATCTCCCGTAGGGACACCATGCAAGAATTGTCGGGGCACCCCTAATTGTAGGGCTTTACGCCACAACTCATTTCGGTCCTTATCAGGCTTAAACCTTCCCTCCAATTTAGGGTTTTGAGTGTGAGTTCGGACTTGGCAAACCTTTCGGGGGTGTTCGGAGAATTTCTCACTAGTTAGGCTGTCCCAGCCCATTCGGCGCCCATATTGATCTATTTCCTGTATATATTCATTCCAGGTGGGCATGTAGTGACCACGGCCCTGCCCATGAGCACCCCGAGAATCCCGTATATGATCTTGAGTGCGAACAAGGAATGGTTTCAGGCAATCGGGAAGACCACGGATGAGAGGGGCTAATCGATATGGGTCGATAGGGGCTGACATTGGGGATTTCCGAAATTCCTCTCTGTCATACATGGCTTGCAGACAAGCTGCTTTCCGTACAGCCGCAAACAGATCAGAGTAGCCTGTAGCTCTAATCTCTAACGGCTCCCCCCTCTCTCGCGGATCCATACCACCTGCCCAAAAGGCTGCTCGAGCGCTTAGGGAATAGTTATGATCCCCAGGCATAGTGGTTAAAAACACTCCTGGTCCCCAAGAGTCTCCTGCTTCTTGCTCACTCAGCATAATTCTATCCCTCCCTTCAGAAGAAACTTGCCACATGTACTCAACCGCTGACTCTTCTGGTCGCCTCGAATATTTCTCCCTTATTTTTGTTAACTCGGTTGGTGTCCATGGAATAGTACGCACAGTGGTGTGAATTTCATCATCGTCATCAACCGCAGTTTCAGTTTTAACCAGAGGACGTAAAGGAAAAACTTGGGATTTCAAAGTAAAAGTCCTTTCCTCCTCATCTTCTTCGTCATCCTCACTATTAGACAAAAAAATCTCCGGTCTGGGTTCCGGAATTTGGATAACACATTAACTTACGAATCTGTTGGACCTGGGTCGAGGGCTGCATTTTATGTAAGAGCCCAGTCACCCTTTCCAATAACATTTTTAGTTGGCGATTTTCACTCCCAAGTTGAGCATTCCGGTTTCCTAAACATTCATTCTCACTCACAAGCTTATCGACTTGAGTTCTTAATTTTTCTCCTGTCTCCTTTTGCAAGGCTAATGATGACTTCAGCACCTCATTCTCCGATTTCAGGGTTGCATATTCTACAGCTGAAATCAGATTAGGAGCAGGGGTTTCTCTAGCTTCTTGTTGTGCACAAGATAAACAGGCGCCTAACACAGCACAAATCACACCCTTGCCTTTCCCCGCTCTGAGCTTCTGTGAAGCCTGACACTCTTCAATACGTTCCACCACTTTCTCTTCATCCTTCCAAAATTTTTGGGCCCACTCCTTCCCAGCCTGGGAAGGGGCACAATCATATTTTTGCAGCAGTTTATCCATGGCAATCCTGCCGACTACACCAAATTCTGTTGCGTGAAACAGGGCCAAGCGGTTTTGGCAGAAGATAAACCCCCTTGCGTTCTAACACTCCTCACCGAGGTGGGAGGCTACGTGCGGCTAGGTTTAAATTCTGAGTGATGCCCAATTCAGCACTATCAGCCCAATCGCGTTTAATATGTGTTAAACTATTACGATTCAGATACACTAGTAGTGGGCTGCACCTTCAGTCTAGTCGTGCTTATGAACTAGCACGGCCTCTCTCAGGTTTTGGTCGTGTTCAGTGAGAAAGCGAAACGACTAGCTACTGAAACAGTGCAGTTTATTTAAAGAACAGATATACAGGTTCTTTAGGATTGCCGGTGATAAATACACTGTCTGCAAAGCACGTGCAAATAAAGCTATTGTTAAGTATACAAACGCGCGACAAAATTATAAACGATACAGCCTGGCTATAAATGTAGAGTAGAGATTCTCTAGAGAAATTTCTAAGTCCCCGAGAAAGCGCTCGGTGTAATTGAAGTCTTACCCAAAGGCGTCCCTATGGGGGGGAAGAAAGGCTCAGCCCGTCAACTGATCCCGGAAATCAGCGGTGGAATTCTTCGCGATGGTGTCTTCCCTGACATCCCCTCTTTCTTGGGCTATTTTTATATTATTTTTTTATCTTCAAAGTGGAGTTTGAGTGACTTTAGTCATACGTACTTTTATTATGATTACTGTATTCAAGGAGGAGTGTTCACACCTCGGGGGCGGATAGCCTCCGGGATGGAGGTGTGTTTTGGTACATTGTGGTGAGCAAAGTTCGCACAAAAGGACAGCATTTCATCAACATTTGACGAAATGTTGGCTCGGGTAGCGTGTAGGCCGCTTATCAGTTCCGTAGTACCATCTCGTCCCCATATCTGCTATTCGTCACAAGGGAAGACCATGGAACAAGCGCGTTCCGTTCCATCCCTTGTGTAGTTTCGCAAACAACCTTGTACAGGGAATCACAGATGTTGCATTCTTCGTGTGCTAGCTGCGGCTGTATTCTACCTCAGAAGCCTCTTGATTTTATGACTTTCCTTAATGTGTGAACAATGCTGTATTTTTGTATTCTTGGCCAATTTAGTAATTATTCCACAAGAATAACCATTGGTTGCCGATTTATCAACGGGTCTACTCACCACAGCCCAACTGTAATTAAAACCATCTATGTAGACTCTACCAAACCGGACAAATACAACACTGATTGTTACAAAATTATGGAGCCAAATTCAGATTGCTGGCACAATTTCACTTTCATCAAAACTACAGTAGTGTACTGTATTTGGGTCTACAAGGGCACAGAATTGTTATTTGAATTTATGATTGACTCAAATACACCTGAACTTGCTGAAATAAATCCACAACCTGCACCCCCACAAACTCTCAAAGGCGCTCTCTCTTCCAAGAGAAAAAAAAACACCTCTCTCTCTTCTAAGCCCTCCATTAGACTAACTCCTTACATTTTCAACATTGGCCCTTACGTTATTAAACACACAGGTCAACAACAGATACTGTTTAATCCCACATATTCCCTCAAACGAGCAGAATTGTCAATGCAGATTAAAATCTCTGCGATCAAACCCACCTACTTACCATTCCTGAGTACATCTTATGCAGAATGGTCAGCATGGTTATGCAAACGAACTCTGGCCACTTCACACGGACAGAAGAGGGATGCGACTGGTATCTTAGGAACAGGCCTGGGAGTCTTGAATAGTATAGATGCTGAGATACTTGCCAATAAACTAGTCACAACCACTACTGATCTGGACAAATTAAGACATCCCCTACAGTCCTCTCTATTAGCATTGGGAAACCACCAACGGCTTTTATCGAATATATTGCCTCAGTGGGAAGAAACGGGTGAAAAAGACCATCAGCTGATCACAAATGCACTTGGTACAACCCAAACCAATGTTTCCTTGGCTCTTAGTTGTATCCGAGCCCAACTGTGGATGCAATCTATGACAGCCGCAATCATAAGGGAAGGTGAAGAAGGCACCTTGCCCCCCGAAATTCGAAAAGTAATATGGGATAATGCAATTGAGTTTGAGAGAAAATTTCAGTCCAGGTGGTATCTGGTTAATTTCACCTACGATCCCACTGAGAGCAAGGCCACAGCTTTTGTCTTAACGATACGCAATGCTTTGGTATACACCATATACTGAATCATCGCACTGGGGTTGAATCACCAAGGAGCTATACTCTATCCAACAGAGCACAGAGGTTGGGCACGACAAAATGAGACTAAATGGCAAACTGTTGATGTTGACGCATGCATTTCACGAGATCAACAAGGATTCATTTGTGAGAGTAATACTCTCAAAGCACAAGACCTTTGTCTTGACACCAACCAGAATGTTTGTCACTTTGAGAAACATCCCGATGAAACCCCAGAGACTGTGCTTGTATATATTGGGAAAGGGTGCGTTAGCATGAGGTCTCCCTGTAGTCTTGTATTCAGAGATGACATAGTAATCACTCAAATCTTTGTTTTTGAACTTTACTAACACAAAGTTATGGGATGCGACTTCAATTATTAAGCTCCTGTTACATCTTTTCAATTGCTACAATCTAATTATACATTGATTCGAGATTTGTTGCCTACCCCTATCGGAATGAATCTCTCCCTGGTGAAGAAGCTGCTAAAACACAATGAATTGAAGTGACTCTTGAAAGAGGCCCAAGAAAATAGACAGACAACTTTGATTACCGTCCATCATCAGGTTGAAGAAATACACCAAGCGTTGGAAAGAGTCAAGAGAGGCGGAGGACATGGATGGGAGATACTCTTTTTGGATGGTCACCGACAGTTACAGGACTTTATAACAAGATGCTTCACTCTGTTGTTGTTTTACTAATACTCACTGTATTGTCCTTCGCTTAGACAATTGTTTTGCATGTTAGACTTTGGATTATGATGAAAATGTTAACTCACTTGATCACTCCGCGAGAAGGATTTCCACCTGATATCCCTCACTACAAGAACACATGTGATCTTTCTTATCAGTGTTGCGTACGTCGACCTTGAGTGACTGTAGACAAAGGGAGGGCAATGTGGACTAAATACTAAACAGGCGAAAAATACAAACCCTAGCCACACCTAGGCACCCACACCGGTGAGGAGTGTAAGAACGAAAGGGGCGGCTTATTTTCTGCCAAAACCGCTTGGCCCCTTTTCACGAAACACGCACAGACAGTGGGGCTGCGGGCTTTCCCGTCCTTTTCCCTTCCCTTCCCTTTGGGAACTGCTTGCGTGGCACCACAGACCTGGGGGCTGCAGGCTTTCCTGGCGCCTTCAGCCTCAAAACCATCCTTTCCCACTTGGCACCGTGCTAGACTCCAAAATTCCCATATGTCTGGAGATTGGTCCCACGCCCAAACAGCCAGCAGGGAAAATTTTGGCTTGTTCTAAAGCTCTTCGGGAACCGCTTGCGTGACCCCAGAGAACCTGGGCCTACAGGCTTTCCTGGCACCTTCAGCCTCAAAACCACCCTTTCCCACTTGGCGCCGCGCCAGGCTCCAAAATGTCCATATGTCTAGAGTCCCACACCCAAAGAGGCAGGAGGAAAACCTGTGGCTTATTCTAAAGCTCTTTGGGAAATGCTTGCGTAGCCCAAAAGACCTCGGGGCTGGGGGCTTTCCTGCTGCCTTACCTCAAAACCAAACTTTCCCACTTGGCACCAGCCTCTGTGGACGTTGAACCAATAACTAGGCATATGGTCATTTTAAGGCTGGCATGGCGCCAAGAGGGAAATGGTTTTTTTGGGGGCTGAAGGCGCCAGGAAAGCCTGCAGCCCCAAGGTCTGTGGGGCTACAAAAGCGGTTCCCAAAGAGCTTTAAAACAAGCCACAGTTTTCCGTCCTGGCTCTTTGGGCGGGGGGCCCATCTCCAGCCATATGGCCATTTTTGTGCCTGGCACGGCGCCAAGTGGGAAAGGGTGGTTTTGAGGCTGAAGGCAGCAGGAAAGACTGCAGCCCCCAGGTCTGTGGGGCTACAAAAGCGGTTCCCAAAGAGCTTTAGAACAAGGCATAGTTTTCCCTGCTGGCTCTTTGGGCGTGGGACCCATCTCCAGCCATATGGCCATTTTTGTGCCTGGCGCGACGCCAAGTGGGAAAGGGTGGTTTTGAGGCTGAAGGCAGCAAGAAAGCCTGCAGCCCCAAGGTCTGTGGGGCTACGCAAGCGGTTCCCAAAGAGCTTTAGAACAAGGCATAGTTTTTCCTGCTGGCTCTTTGGGTGGGGGACCCATCTCCAGCCATATGGCCATTTTTCTGCTTGGCACGGCGCCAAGTGGGAAAGGGTTGTGTCGAGGCTGAAGGCAGCAGGAAAGCCTGCAGCCCCAAGGTCTGTGGGGCTACGCAAGCGGTTCCCAAAGAGCTTTAGAACAAGGCATAGTTTTCCCTGCTGGCTCTTTGGGCGTGGGACCCATCTCCAGACATATGGCCATTTTTGTGCCTGGCGCTGCGCCAAGTGGGAAAGGGTGGTTTTGAGGCTGAAGGCAGCAGGAAAGACTGCAGCCCCCAGGTCTGTGGGCCTACGCAAGCGGTTCCCAAAGAGCTTTAGAACAAGGCATAGTTTTCCCTGCTGGCTCTTTGGGTGGGGGACCCATCTCCAGCCATATGGCCATTTTTGTGCTTGGCACGGCGCCAAGTGGGAAAGGGTTGTGTCGAGACTGAAGGCAGCAGGAGAGCATGCAGCCCCCACGTCTGTGGGGCTACACAAGCGGTTCCCAAAGAGCTTTAGAACAAGGCATAGTTTTCCCTGCTGGCTCTTTGGGCGGGGGACCCATCTCCAGACATATGGCCATTTTTGTGCCTGGCGCGGCGCCAAGTGGGAAAGGGTGGTTTTGAGGCTGAAGGCAGCAGGAAAGCCTGCAGCCCCCAGGTCTCTGGGGCCACGCAAGCGGTTCCCAAAGAGCTTTAGAACAAGGCATAGTTTTCCCTGATGGCTCTTTAGGCGGGGGACCCATCTCCAGCCGTATGGCCATTTTTTTGCCTCGCGCGGTTACAAGTGGGAAAGGGTGGTTTTGAGGCTGAAGGCAGCAGGAAAGCCTGCAGCCCCCACGTCTGTGGGGCTACACAAGCGGTTCCTAAAGAGCTTTAGAACAGGCATAGTTTTCCCTGCTGGCTCTTTGGGCATGGGACCAATCTCCAGCCATATGGCCATTTTTGTGCCTGGCGCAGCGCCAAGTGGGAGAGGGTGGTTTTGAGGCAGAAGGCAGCAGGAAGGCCTGCAGCCCCCAGGTCTGTGGGGCTACGCAAGCGGTTCCCAAACAGCTTTAGAACAAGGCATAGTTTTCCCTGCTGGCACTTTGGGCGTGGAACCCATCTCCAGCCATATGGCCATTTTTGTGCCTGGCGCCGCACCAAGTGGGAAAGGGTGGTTTTGAGGCTGAAGGCGCCAGCAAAGCTTGCAGACCTAAGGTCTGTGGGGCCACGCAAGCGGTTCCCAAAGAGCTTTAGAACAAGGCATAATTTTCCCTCCTGGCTCTTTGGGCGTGGGACCAGTCTCCAGTCATATTGAAGTGTTGGAGGCTGGCGCTGCGCCAAGTGGGAAAGGGTGGTTTTGACGCTGAAGGCCTCAAAATGGCCTCCTAGGAGCCTCCACATGGCTCCTAGGCCACACTCCACTCAGCTCCTTGGACCAACTCAAATTGCTTCCATGGGCCGCCTTGGCTTGCCTATTGGAGACGGCTCAGCTTGACTACTTGGTCCAGTGCTGCTCTGCTCCTAGGCCTGCATCAGCTTCACTCCTGTGACCAACTTGCCTGGGTCTTTGTCACCAGTGCGGCTCGACCTAAGGCCTCTCTTTGGCTCACCTCTGGGACCGTCTCCACTCGGCTCATGGGAAACCTCTGTAAGGCTCCTGGCCTGGCTCCACATGCCTCCTAGGGAACTCTCAACTCAGCTCCGTGGACCAACTCAACGTGCTTCTATGTGTTGCCTCGGCTTGCCTTTTGGAACCAGGTCAGCTTGATTCCTTGGACTAACCTATCTTGACTCCTGGTGGCAGCACACCTCGGAACCTGAGGCCAGTGAAGCTCAACTTTGGGGCTGCCTCCCCTCGTTTCCTGGGACCAACGAAGCTCAGCTCTGGGGGCTTGCTCGTCCCAGCATCTGTTGCATATCCGCCCGAATCCTTAGCTTACACAGCTCAGCCCTCGCACCAGCCTTGCCTGGTCTTTTGACACAAAGTCAGATGCACTCTTGTGGCCAGCTCTGCCCAACTCCTTCGCCAGCTCATCTTGGCTCCTGGGACGGCTCATGGAGGCTCCTACATTGGCTCGGCAGGGTTCCTAGGGCCGGCTCAGCTCCTTGCACTATCTCAGCCTCGTTCCATGTGCCGGCTCGACACGGCTCCTTGGTACAGCTCTGCTTTGCTCCTGGGCCTACATCAGCTTGGCTCCTGTGATGGACTCGCCTCGGCGTTTGTTGCCAGTGAGGCTCAACCTTGCAGCTGTATTTGGCTCACCTCTCGGGACAGCCTCAACTCAGCTCCTGGGATGCCTCTGGAAGGCTCCTGGCCTGGCTCCGCATGGCTCCTAGGCCACACTCCACTCAGCTCCTTGGACCAACTCAACTTGCCCCCATGTGCCGCCTCGGCTTGCCTTTTGGAGCCCGCTCAGCTCGGCTCCTTGCACCAACCTACCTTGACTGCTGGTGGCAGCTCAGCTCGGATCCTGAACAGTGCAGCTTGACTTTTGGGGATGCCTCCACTCAGTGCCTTGGACCGACACAGCTCAGCTCCAGGGGCTGGCTGCCCTCAGCATGCTCAGCATCTCGGCATGACTCTTGAGCTGACTCTGCTCAGCCCTCGCAGCAGCCTTGCCTGGTCTTTTGACACAAAGTCAGAGCGACTCTTGTGGCCAGCTCTGCCCAACTCCTTGGCCAGCTCATCTTGGCTCCTGGGACGGCTCATGGAGGCTCCTACGTTGCCTCCGCAGGGTTCCTAGGGCCAGCTCAGCTCCTGGCGCTATCTCCGCATCCTTCCTTGTCCCCGCTGAGCTCGACTCTTTGGTCCAGCTGTGCTCTGCTCTGCTCCTAGACCTGCATCAGCGTCACTCCTGTGACGGACTTGCCTGGCCGTTTGTGGCCAGCGCAGCTTGATATTTGGGCTCTGTTTGGCTCCGTTCCCGCGACCGCCTCACCTCGGCTCCTGGAACGTTGCCATAAGGCTCCTGGCCTGGCTCCGCATGGCTCCTAGGCCACACTCTACTCAGCACCTTGGACCAACTCAACTTGACCCCATGTGCCGCCCCACTTCAGCTTTGCAACCAGCTTAGATTGGATCCTTGGACTAAAACACCATGACAACTGGTGGAAGCTCAGCTCCCATCCTGAGGACAGCGAAGCTTGACTTTTGGGGATGCCTCCACGCGGTTCCTGGGACTGACACAGCTCTGCTCCAGGGGCTTGCTGCCCTCAGCATGCTCAGCATTTCAGCATGACTCTTCAGGTGACTCTGCTCAGCCCTCGCAGCAGCCTTGCCTGGTCTTTTGACACAAAGTCAGAGCGACTCTTGTGGCCAGCTCTGCCCAACTCCTTGGCCAGCTCATCTTGGCTCCTGGGACGGCTCATGGAGGCTCCTACGTTGCCTCCGCAGGGTTCCTAGGGCCAGCTCAGCTCCTGGCGCTATCTCCGCATCCTTCCTTGTCCCCGCTGAGCTCGACTCTTTGGTTCAGCTGTGCTCTGCTCTGCTCCTAGACCTGCATCAGCGTCACTCCTGTGATGGACTTGCCTGGACGTTTGTGGCCAGCGCAGCTTGATATTTGGGCTCTGTTTGGCTCCGTTCCCGCGACCGCCTCAACTCGGCTCCTGGGACGTTGCCATAAGGCTCCTGGCCTGGCTCCGCATGGCTCCTAGGCCACACTCCACTCAGCTCCTTGGACCAACTCAAATTGCTTCCATGGGCCGCCTTGCCTTGCCTATTGGAGACGGCTCAGGTTGACTACTTGGTCCAGTGCTGCTCTGCTCTGCTCTGCTCTGCTCTGCTCTGCTCCTAGGCCTGCATCAGCTTCACTCCTGTGACCAAATTTGTCACCAGTGCGGCTCGACCTAAGGCCTCTCTTTGGCTCACCTCCTGGGACCGTCTCCACTCGGCTCATGGGAAACCTCTGTAAGGCTCCTGGCCTGGCTCCACATGCCTCCTAGGGAACTCTCAACTCAGCTCCGTGGACCAACTCAACGTGCTTCTATGTGTTGCCTCGGCTTGCCTTTTGGAACCAGGTCAGCTTGATTCCTTGGACTAACCTATCTTGACTCCTGGTGGCAGCACACCTCGGAACCTGAGGCCAGTGAAGCTCAACTTTGGGGCTGCCTCCCCTCGTTTCCTGGGACCAACGCAGCTCAGCTCTGGGGGCTTGCTCGTCCCAGCATCTGTTGCATATCCGCCCGAATCCTTAGCTTACACAGCTCAGCCCTCCCCGCAGTATTGCCTGGTCTTATGGCACAAAGTCAGATGGGCTCCTGCGGCCAGCTCTGCCCAACTCCTTGGACAGCTCATCTTGGCTCCTGGGACGGCTCATGGAGGCTCCTACATTGCCTCCGCAGGGTTCCTAGGGCCGGCTCAGCTCCTGGCGCTATCTCCGCATCCTTCCTTGTCCCCGCTGAGCTCGACTCTTTGGTCCAGCTGTGCTCTGCTCTGCTCCTAGACCTGCATCAGCGTCACTCCTGTGACGGACTTGCCTGGCCGTTTGTGGCCAGCGCAGCTTGATATTTGGGCTCTGTTTGGCTCCGTTCCCGCGACCGCCTCACCTCGGCTCCTGGAACGTTGCCATAAGGCTCCTGGCCTGGCTCCGCATGGCTCCTAGGCCACACTCTACTCAGCACCTTGGACCAACTCAACTTGCCCCCATGTGCCGCCTCGGCTTGCCTTTTGGAGCCCGCTCAGCTCGGCTCCTTGCACCAACCTACCTTGACTGCTGGTGGCAGCTCAGCTCGGATCCTGAACAGCGCAGCTTGACTTTTGGGGATGCCTCCACTCGGTTCCTTGGACCGACACAGCTCAGCTCCAGGGGCTGGCTGCCCTCAGCATGCTCAGCATCTCGGCATGACTCTTGAGCTGACTCTGCTCAGCCCTCGCAGCAGCCTTGCCTGGTCTTTTGACACAAAGGCAGATGCACTCTTGTGGCCAGCTCTGCCCAACTCCTTGGCCAGCTCATCTTGGCTCCTGGGACGGCTCATGGAGGCTCCTACGTTGCCTCCGCAGGGTTCCTAGGGCCAGCTCAGCTCCTGGCGCTATCTCCGCATCCTTCCTTGTCCCCGCTGAGCTCGACTCTTTGGTCCAGCTGTGCTCTGCTCTGCTCCTAGACCTGCATCAGCGTCACTCCTGTGACGGACTTGCCTGGCCGTTTGTGGCCAGCGCAGCTTGATATTTGGGCTCTGTTTGGCTCCGTTCCCGCGACCGCCTCACCTCGGCTCCTGGGACTTTGCCATAAGGCTCCTGGCCTGGCTCCGCATGGCTCCTAGGCCACACTCCCCTCAGCTCCTTGGACCAACTCAACTTGCCCACATGTGCCTCCTCGGCTTGCCTTTTGGAGCCCGCTCAGCTTGGCTCCTTGCACCAACCTGCCTTGACTGCTGGTGGCAGCTCAGCTCGGATCCTGAACAGCGCAGCTTGACTTTTGGGGATGCCTCCACTCGGTTCCTTGGACCGACACAGCTCAGCTCCAGGGGCTGGCTGCCCTCAGCATGCTCAGCATCTCGGCATGACTCTTGAGCTGACCCTGCTCAGCCCTCGCAGCAGCCTTGCCTGGTCTTATGGCACGAAGTCAGATGCACTCTTGTGGCCAGCTCTGCCCAACTCCTTGGCCAGCTCAGATTGGCTCCTTGGACTAAAACACGATGACAACTGGTGGAAGCTCAGCTCCCATACTGAGGACAGCGAAGCTGACTTTTGGGGACGCCTCCACGCGGTTCCTGGGACCGACACAGCTCTGCTCCAGGGGCTTGCTGCGCTCAGCATGCTCGGTAGCTCGGCCCATCTCCTGAGCTGACTCCGCTCGGCCCTCGTCGCAGCCTTGCCTGGTCTTATGGCACAAAGTCAGATGGGCTCCTGCGGCCAGCTCTGCCCAACTCCTTCGCCAGCTCATCTTGGCTCCTGGGACGGCTCATGGAGGCTCCTACGTTGCCTCCGCAGGGTTCCTAGGGCCAGCTCAGCTCCTGGCGCTATCTCCGCATCCTTCCTTGTCCCCGCTGAGCTCGACTCTTTGGTCCAGCTGTGCTCTGCTCTGCTCCTAGACCTGCATCAGCGTCACTCCTGTGATGGACTTGCCTGGACGTTTGTGGCCAGCGCAGCTTGATATTTGGGCTCTGTTTGGCTCCGTTCCCGCGACCGCCTCAACTCGGCTCCTGGGACGTTGCCATAAGGCTCCTGGCCTGGCTCCGCATGGCTCCTAGGCCACACTCCACTCAGCTCCTTGGACCAACTCAACTTGCCCCCATGTGCCACCTCGGCTTGCCTTTTGGAGCCCGCTCAGCTTGGCTCCTTGCGCCAACCTACCTTGACTGCTGGTCGCAGCTCAGCTCGGATGCTGAACAGCGCAGCTTGACTTTTGGGGATGCCTCCACTCGGTTCCTTGGACCGACACAGCTCAGCTCCAGGGGCTGGCTGCCCTCAGCATGCTCAGCATCTCAGCATGACTCTTGAGCTGACCCTGCTCAGCCCTTGCAGCAGCCTTGCCTGGTCTTTTGACACAAAGTCAGATGCACTCTTGTGGCCAGCTCTGCCCAACTCCTTGGCCAGCTCAGATTGGCTCCTTGGACTAAAACACGATGACAACTGGTGGAAGCTCAGCTCCCATACTGAGGACAGCGAAGCTGACTTTTGGGGACGCCTCCACGCGGTTCCTGGGACCGACACAGCTCTGCTCCAGGGGCTTGCTGCGCTCAGCATGCTCGGTATCTCGGCCCATCTCCTGAGCTGACTCCGCTCGGCCCTCGCTGCAGCCTTGCCTGGTCTTTTGACACAAAGTCAGATGGGCTCCTGCGGCCAGCTCTGCCCAACTCCTTCGCCAGCTCATCTTGGCTCCTGGGACGGCTCATGGAGGCTCCTACGTTGGCTCCGCAGGGTTCCTAGGGCCGGCTCAGCTCCTGGCGCTATCTCAGCCTCGTTCCGTGTGCCGGCTCAACACGGCTCCTTGGTACAGCTCTGCTTTGCTCCTGGGCCTCCATCAGTTTGGCTCCTGTGATGGACTCGCCTCGGTGTTTGTTGCCAGTGAGGCTCAACCTTGGCACTGTATTTGGCTCACCTCCCGGGACAGCCTCAACTCAGCTCCTGGGATGCCTCTGGAAGGCTCCTGGCCTGGCTCCGCATGGCTCCTAGGCCACACTCCACTCAGCTCCTTGGACCAACTCAACTTGCCCCCATGTGCCGCCTCGGCTTGCCTTTTGGAGCCCGCTCAGCTCGGCTCCTTGCACCAACCTACCTTGACTGCTGGTCGCAGCTCAGCTCGGATCCTGAACAGCGCAGCTTGACTTTTGGGGATGCCTCCACTCGGTTCCTTGGACCGACACAGCTCAGCTCCAGGGGCTGGCTGCCCTCAGCATGCTCAGCATCTCGGCATGACTCTTGAGCTGACTCTGCTCAGCCCTCGCAGCAGCCTTGCCTGGTCTTTTGACACAAAGTCAGAGCGACTCTTGTGGCCAGCTATGCCCAACTCCTTGGCCAGCTCATCTTGGCTCCTGGGACGGCTCATGGAGGCTCCTACGTTGCCTCCGCAGGGTTCCTAGGGCCAGCTCAGCTCCTGGCGCTATCTCCGCATCCTTCCTTGTCCCCGCTGAGCTCGACTCTTTGGTCCAGCTGTGCTCTGCTCTGCTCCTAGACCTGCATCAGCGTCACTCCTGTGACGGACTTGCCTGGACGTTTGTGGCCAGCGCAGCTTGATATTTGGGCTCTGTTTGGCTCCGTTCCCGCGACCGCCTCACCTCGGCTCCTGGAACGTTGCCATAAGGCTCCTGGCCTGGCTCCGCATGGCTCCTAGGCCACACTCTACTCAGCTCCTTGGACCAACTCAACTTGCCCCCATGTGCCGCCTCGGCTTGCCTTTTGGAGCCCGCTCAGCTCGGCTCCTTGCACCAACCTACCTTGACTGCTGGTGGCAGCTCAGCTCGGATCCTGAACAGCGCAGCTTGACTTTTGGGGATGCCTCCACTCGGTTCCTTGGACCGACACAGCTCAGCTCCAGGGGCTGGCTGCCCTCAGCATGCTCAGCATCTCGGCATGACTCTTGAGCTGACTCTGCTCAGCCCTCGCAGCAGCCTTGCCTGGTCTTTTGACACAAAGTCAGATGCACTCTTGTGGCCAGCTCTGCCCAACTCCTTGGCCAGCTCATCTTGGCTCCTGGGACGGCTCATGGAGGCTCCTACGTTGCCTCCGCAGGGTTCCTAGGGCCAGCTCAGCTCCTGGCGCTATCTCCGCATCCTTCCTTGTCCCCGCTGAGCTCGACTCTTTGGTCCAGCTGTGCTCTGCTCTGCTCCTAGACCTGCATCAGCGTCACTCCTGTGACGGACTTGCCTGGCCGTTTGTGGCCAGCGCAGCTTGATATTTGGGCTCTGTTTGGCTCCGTTCCCGCGACCGCCTCACCTCGGCTCCTGGGACTTTGCCATAAGGCTCCTGGCCTGGCTCCGCATGGCTCCTAGGCCACACTCCCCTCAGCTCCTTGGACCAACTCAACTTGCCCACATGTGCCTCCTCGGCTTGCCTTTTGGAGCCCGCTCAGCTTGGCTCCTTGCACCAACCTGCCTTGACTGCTGGTGGCAGCTCAGCTCGGATCCTGAACAGCGCAGCTTGACTTTTGGGGATGCCTCCACTCGGTTCCTTGGACCGACACAGCTCAGCTCCAGGGGCTGGCTGCCCTCAGCATGCTCAGCATCTCGGCATGACTCTTGAGCTGACCCTGCTCAGCCCTCGCAGCAGCCTTGCCTGGTCTTATGGCACAAAGTCAGATGCACTCTTGTGGCCAGCTCTGCCCAAATCCTTGGCCAGCTCAGATTGGCTCCTTGGACTAAAACACGATGACAACTGGTGGAAGCTCAGCTCCCATACTGAGGACAGCGAAGCTGACTTTTAGGGACGCCTCCACGCGGTTCCTGGGACCGACACAGCTCTGCTCCAGGGGCTTGCTGCGCTCAGCATGCTCGGTATCTCGGCCCATCTCCTGAGCTGACTCCGCTCGGCCCTCGTCGCAGCCTTGCCTGGTCTTATGGCACAAAGTCAGATGGGCTCCTGCGGCCAGCTCTGCCCAACTCCTTCGCCAGCTCATCTTGGCTCCTGGGACGGCTCATGGAGGCTCCTACGTTGCCTCCGCAGGGTTCCTAGGGCCAGCTCAGCTCCTGGCGCTATCTCCGCATCCTTCCTTGTCCCCGCTGAGCTCGACTCTTTGGTCCAGCTGTGCTCTGCTCTGCTCCTAGACCTGCATCAGCGTCACTCCTGTGATGGACTTGCCTGGAAGTTTGTGGCCAGCGCAGCTTGATATTTGGGCTCTGTTTGGCTCCGTTCCCGCGACCGCCTCAACTCGGCTCCTGGGACTTTGCCATAAGGCTCCTGGCCTGGCTCCGCATGGCTCCTAGGCCACACTCCACTCAGCTCCTTGGACCAACTCAACTTGCCCCCATGTGCCGCCTCGGCTTGCCTTTTGGAGCCCGCTCAGCTCGGCTCCTTGCACCAACCTACATTGACTGCTGGTGGCAGCTCAGCTCGGATCCTGAACAGCGCAGCTTGACTTTTGGGGATGCCTCCACTCAGTGCCTTGGACCGACACAGCTCAGCTCCAGGGGCTGGCTGCCCTCAGCATGCTCAGCATCTCAGCATGACTCTTGAGCTGACCCTGCTCAGCCCTCGCAGCAGCCTTGCCTGGTCTTTTGACACAAGGTCAGATGCACTCTTGTGGCCAGCTCTGCCCAACTCCTTGGCCAGCTCAGATTGGCTCCTTGGACTAAAACACCATGACAACTGGTGGAAGCTCAGCTCCCATCCTGAGGACAGCGAAGCTTGACTTTTGGGGACGCCTCCACGCGGTTCCTGGGACCGACACAGCTCTGCTCCAGAGGCTTGCTGCGCTCAGCATGCTCGGTATCTCGGCCCATCTCCTGAGCTGACTCCACTCGGCCCTCGCCGCAGCCTTGCCTGGTCTTATGGCACAAAGTTAGATGGGGTCCTGCGGCCAGCTCTGCCCAACTCCTTCGCCAGCTCATCTTGGCTCCTGGGACGGCTCATGGAGGCTCCTACGTTGGCTCCGCAGGGTTCCTAGGGCCGGCTCAGCTCCTGGCGCTATCTCAGCCCCGTTCCGTGTGCCGGCTAAACACGGCTCCTTGATACAGCTCTGCTTTGCTCCTGGGCCTCCATCAGCTTGGCTCCTGTGATGGACTCGCCTCGGTGTTTGTTGCCAGTGAGGCTCAACCTTGGCACTGTATTTGGCTCACCTCCCGGGACAGCCTCAATTCAGCTCCTGGGATGCCTCTGGAAGGCTCCTGGCCTGGCTCCGCATGGCTCCTAGGCCACACTCCACTCAGCTCCTTGGACCAACTCAACTTGCCCCCATGTGCCGCCTCGGCTTGCCTTTTGGAGCCCGCTCAGCTTGGCTCCTTGCACCAACCTACCTTGACTGCTGGTGGCAGCTCAGCTCGGATCCTGAACAGCGCAGCTTGACTTTTGGGGATGCCTCCACTCGGTTCCTTGGACCGACACAGCTCAGCTCCAGGGGCTGGCTGCCCTCAGCATGCTCAGCATCTCGGCATGACTCTTGAGCTGACTCTGCTCAGCCCTCGCAGCAGCCTTGCCTGGTCTTTTGACACAAAGTCAGAGCGACTCTTGTGGCCAGCTCTGCCCAACTCCTTAGCCAGCTCATCTTGGCTCCTGGGACTAAAACACGATGACAACTGGTGGAAGCTCAGCTCCCATCCTGAGGACAGCGAAGCTTCACTTTTGGGGACGCCTCCACGCGGTTCCTGGGACCGACACAGCTCTGCTCCAGGGGCTTGCTGCGCTCAGCATGCTCGGTAGCTCGGCCCATCTCCTGAGCTGACTCCGCTCGGCCCTCGCCGCAGCCTTGCCTGGTCTTTTGACACAAAGTCAGAGCGACTCTTGTGGCCAGCTCTGCCCAACTCCTTGGCCAGCTCATCTTCGCTCCTGGGACGGCTCATGGAGGCTCCTACGTTGCCTCCGCAGGGTTCCTAGGGCCAGCTCAGCTCCTGGCGCTATCTCCGCATCCTTCCTTGTCCCCGCTGAGCTCGACTCTTTGGTCCAGCTGTGCTCTGCTCTGCTCCTAGACCTGCATCAGCGTCACTCCTGTGACGGACTTGCCTGGACGTTTGTGGCCAGCGCAGCTTGATATTTGGGCTCTGTTTGGCTCCGTTCCCGCGACCGCCTCACCTCGGCTCCTGGAACGTTGCCATAAGGCTCCTGGCCTGGCTCCGCATGGCTCCTAGGCCACACTCTACTCAGCACCTTGGACCAACTCAACTTGACCCCATGTGCCGCCTCAGTTCAGCTTTGCAACCAGCTCAGATTGGATCCTTGGACTAAAACACCATGACAACTGGTGGAAGCTCAGCTCCCATCCAGAGGACAGCAAAGCTTGACTTTTGGGGATGCCTCCACGCGGTTCCTGGGACTGACACAGCTCAGCTCCAGGGGCTTGCTGCCCTCAGCATGCTCAGCATTTCAGCATGACTCTTGAGCTGACCCTGCTCAGCCCTCGCAGCAGCCTTGCCTGGTCTTTTGACACAAAGTCAGATGCACTCTTGTGGCCAGCTCTGCCCAACTCCTTGGCCAGCTCAGATTGGCTCCTTGGACTAAAACACGATGACAACTGGTGGAAGCTCAGCTCCCATCCTGAGGACAGCGAAGCTTCACTTTTGGGGACGCCTCCACGCGGTTCCTGGGACCGACACAGCTCTGCTCCAGGGGCTTGCTGCGCTCAGCATGCTCGGTATCTCGGCCCATCTCCTGAGCTGACTCCGCTCGGCCCTCGCCGCAGCCTTGCCTGGTCTTATGGCACAAAGTCAGATGGGCTCCTGCGGCCAGCTCTGCCCAACTCCTTCGCCAGCTCATCTTGGCTCCTGGGACGGCTCATGGAGGCTCCTACGTTGGCTCCGCAGGGTTCCTAGGGCCGGCTCAGCTCCTGGCGCTATCTCAGCCTCGTTCCGTGTGCCGGCTCAACACGGCTCCTTGGTACAGCTCTGCTTTGCTCCTGGGCCTCCATCAGCTTGGCTCCTGTGATGAACTCGCCTCGGCGTTTCTTGCCAGTGAGGCTCAACCTTGGCACTGTATTTGGCTCACCTCCCGGGACAGCCTCAATTCAGCTCCTGGGATGCCTCTGGAAGGCTCCTGGCCTGGCTCCGCATGGCTCCTAGGCCACACTCCACTCAGCTCCTTGGACCAACTCAACTTGCCCCCATGTGCCGCCTCGGCTTGCCTTTTGGAGCCCGCTCAGCTCGGCTCCTTGCACCAACCTACCTTGACTGCTGGTGGCAGCTCAGCTCGGATCCTGAACAGCGCAGCTTGACTTTTGGGGATGCCTCCACTCGGTTCCTTGGACCGACACAGCTCAGCTCCAGGGGCTGGCTGCCCTCAGCATGCTCAGCATCTCGGCATGACTCTTGAGCTGACTCTGCTCAGCCCTCGCAGCAGCCTTGCCTGGTCTTTTGACACAAAGTCAGAGCGACTCTTGTGGCCAGCTCTGCCCAACTCCTTGGCCAGCTCATCTTGGCTCCTGGGACGGCTCATGGAGGCTCCTACGTTGCCTCCGCAGGGTTCCTAGGGCCAGCTCAGCTCCTGGCGCTATCTCCGCATCCTTCCTTGTCCCCGCTGAGCTCGACTCTTTGGTCCAGCTGTGCTCTGCTCTGCTCCTAGACCTGCATCAGCGTCACTCCTGTGACGGACTTGCCTGGCCGTTTGTGGCCAGCGCAGCTTGATATTTGGGCTCTGTTTGGCTCCGTTCCCGCGACCGCCTCACCTCGGCTCCTGGAACGTTGCCATAAGGCTCCTGGCCTGGCTCCGCATGGCTCCTAGGCCACACTCTACTCAGCACCTTGGACCAACTCAACTTGACCCCATGTGCCGCCTCAGTTCAGCTTTGCAACCAGCTCAGATTGGATCCTTGGACTAAAACACCATGACAACTGGTGGAAGCTCAGCTCCCATCCTGAGGACAGCGAAGCTTGACTTTTGGGGATGCCTCCATGCGGTTCCTGGGACTGACACAGCTCAGCTCCAGGGGCTTGCTGCCCTCAGCATGCTCAGCATTTCAGCATGACTCTTGAGCTGACCCTGCTCAGCCCTCGCAGCAGCCTTGCCTGGTCTTTTGACACAAAGTCAGATGCACTCTTGTGGCCAGCTCTGCCCAAATCCTTGGCCAGCTCAGATTGGCTCCTTAGACTAAAACACGATGACAACTGGTGGAAGCTCAGCTCCCATCCTGAGGACAGCGAAGCTTGACTTTTGGGGACGCCTCCACGCGGTTCCTGGGACCGACACAGCTCTGCTCCAGGGGCTTGCTGCGCTCAGCATGCTCGGTATCTCGGCCCATCTCCTGAGCTGACTCCGCTCGGCCCTCGTCGCAGCCTTGCCTGGTCTTATGGCACAAAGTCAGATGGGCTCCTGCGGCCAGCTCTGCCCAACTCCTTCGCCAGCTCATCTTGGCTCCTGGGACGGCTCATGGAGGCTCCTACGTTGGCTCCGCAGGGTTCCTAGGGCCGGCTCAGCTCCTGGCACTATCTCAGCCTCGTTCCGTGTGCCGGCTCGACACGGCTCCTTGGTACAGCTCTGCTTTGCTCCTGGGCCTCCATCAGCTTGGCTCCTGTGATGGACGCGCCTCGGCGTTTGTTGCCAGTGAGGCTCAACCTTGTTGCTATATTTGGCTCACCTCCCGGGACAGCCTCAATTCAGCTCCTGGGATGCCTCTGGAAGGCTCCTGGCCTGGCTCCGCATGGCTCCTAGGCCACACTCCACTCAGCTCCTTGGACCAACTCAACTTGCCCCCATGTGCCGCCTCGGCTTGCCTTTTGGAGCCCGCTCAGCTTGGCTCCTTGCACCAACCTACCTTGACTGCTGGTGGCAGCTCAGCTCGGATCCTGAACAGCGCAGCTTGACTTTTGGGGATGCCTCCACTCAGTGCCTTGGACCAACACAGCTCAGCTCCAGGGGCTGGCTGCCCTCAGCATGCTCAGCATCTCGGCATGACTCTTGAGCTGACTCTGCTCAGCCCTCGCAGCAGCCTTGCCTGGTCTTTTGACACAAAGTCAGAGCGACTCTTGTGGCCAGCTCTGCCCAACTCCTTGGCCAGCTCATCTTGGCTCCTGGGACGGCTCATGGAGGCTCCTACGTTGCCTCCGCAGGGTTCCTAGGGCCAGCTCAGCTCCTGGCGCTATCTCCGCATCCTTCCTTGTCCCCGCTGAGCTCGACTCTTTGGTCCAGCTGTGCTCTGCTCTGCTCCTAGACCTGCATCAGCGTCACTCCTGTGATGGACTTGCCTGGAAGTTTGTGGCCAGCGCAGCTTGATATTTGGGCTCTGTTTGGCTCCGTTCCCGCGACCGCCTCAACTCGGCTCCTGGGACGTTGCCATAAGGCTCCTGGCCTGGCTCCGCATGGCTCCTAGGCCACACTCCACTCAGCTCCTTGGACCAACTCAACTTGCCCCCATGTGCCGCCTCGGCTTGCCTTTTGGAGCCCGCTCAGCTTGGCTCCTTGCACCAACCTACCTTGACTGCTGGTGGCAGACGAGCTCGGATCCTGAACAGCGCAGCTTGACTTTTGGGATGCCTCCACTCGGTTCCTTGGAGCAAAACAGCTCAGCTCCAGGGGCTGGCTGCCCTCAGCATGCTCAGCATCTCGGCATGACTCTTGAGCTGACTCTGCTCAGCCCTCGCAGCAGCCTTGCCTGGTCTTTTGACACAAAGTCAGAGCGACTCTTGTGGCCAGCTCTGCCCAACTCCTTGGCCAGCTCATCTTCGCTCCTGGGACGGCTCATGGAGGCTCCTACGTTGCCTCCGCAGGGTTCCTAGGGCCAGCTCAGCTCCTGGCGCTATCTCCGCATCCTTCCTTGTCCCCGCTGAGCTCGACTCTTTGGTCCAGCTGTGCTCTGCTCTGCTCCTAGACCTGCATCAGCGTCACTCCTGTGACGGACTTGCCTGGACGTTTGTGGCCAGCGCAGCTTGATATTTGGGCTCTGTTTGGCTCCGTTCCCGCGACCGCCTCACCTCGGCTCCTGGAACGTTGCCATAAGGCTCCTGGCCTGGCTCCGCATGGCTCCTAGGCCACACTCTACTCAGCACCTTGGACCAACTCAACTTGACCCCATGTGCCGCCTCAGTTCAGCTTTGCAACCAGCTCAGATTGGATCCTTGGACTAAAACACCATGACAACTGGTGGAAGCTCAGCTCCCATCCTGAGGACAGCGAAGCTTGACTTTTGGGGATGCCTCCACGCGGTTCCTGGGACTGACACAGCTCAGCTCCAGGGGCTTGCTGCCCTCAGCATGCTCAGCATTTCAGCATGACTCTTGAGCTGACCCTGCTCAGCCCTCGCAGCAGCCTTGCCTGGTCTTTTGACACAAAGTCAGATGCACTCTTGTGGCCAGCTCTGCCCAACTCCTTGGCCAGCTCAGATTGGCTCCTTAGACTAAAACACGATGACAACTGGTGGAAGCTCAGCTCCCATCCTGAGGACAGCGAAGCTTGACTTTTGGGGACGCCTCCACGCGGTTCCTGGGACCGACACAGCTCTGCTCCAGGGGCTTGCTGCGCTCAGCATGCTCGGTATCTCGGCCCATCTCCTGAGCTGACTCCGCTCGGCCCTCGTCGCAGCCTTGCCTGGTCTTATGGCACAAAGTCAGATGGGTTCCTGCGGCCAGCTCTGCCCAACTCCTTCGCCAGCTCATCTTGGCTCCTGGGACGGCTCATGGAGGCTCCTACGTTGGCTCCGCAGGGTTCCTAGGGCCGGCTCAGCTCCTGGCACTATCTCAGCCTCGTTCCGTGTGCCGGCTCGACACGGCTCCTTGGTACAGCTCTGCTTTGCTCCTGGGCCTCCATCAGCTTGGCTCCTGTGATGGACTTGCCTCGGTGTTTGTTGCCAGTGAGGCTCAACCTTGGCACTGTATTTGGCTCACCTCCCGGGACAGCCTCAACTCAGCTCCTGGGATGCCTCTGGAAGGCTCCTGGCCTGGCTCCGCATGGCTCCTAGGCCACACTCCACTCAGCTCCTTGGACCAACTCAACTTGCCCCCATGTGCCGCCTCGGCTTGCCTTTTGGAGCCCGCTCAGCTCGGCTCCTTGCACCAACCTACCTTGACTGCTGGTGGCAGACGAGCTCGGATCCTGAACAGCGCAGCTTGACTTTTGGGGATGCCTCCACTCAGTGCCTTGGACCAACACAGCTCAGCTCCAGGGGCTGGCTGCCCTCAGCATGCTCAGCATCTCGGCATGACTCTTGAGCTGACTCTGCTCAGCCCTCGCAGCAGCCTTGCCTGGTCTTTTGACACAAAGTCAGAGCGACTCTTGTGGCCAGCTCTGCCCAACTCCTTGGCCAGCTCATCTTGGCTCCTGGGACGGCTCATGGAGGCTCCTACGTTGCCTCCGCAGGGTTCCTAGGGCCAGCTCAGCTCCTGGCGCTATCTCCGCATCCTTCCTTGTCCCCGCTGAGCTCGACTCTTTGGTCCAGCTGTGCTCTGCTCTGCTCCTAGACCTGCATCAGCGTCACTCCTGTGATGGACTTGCCTGGACGTTTGTGGCCAGCGCAGCTTGATATTTGGGCTCTGTTTGGCTCCGTTCCCGCGACCGCCTCACCTCGGCTCCTGGAACGTTGCCATAAGGCTCCTGGCCTGGCTCCGCATGGCTCCTAGGCCACACTCTACTCAGCACCTTGGACCAACTCAACTTGACCCCATGTGCCGCCTCAGTTCAGCTTTGCAACCAGCTTAGATTGGATCCTTGGACTAAAACACCATGACAACTGGTGGAAGCTCAGCTCCCATCCTGAGGACAGCGAAGCTTGACTTTTGGGGATGCCTCCACGCGGTTCCTGGGACTGACACAGCTCAGCTCCAGGGGCTTGCTGCCCTCAGCATGCTCAGCATTTCAGCATGACTCTTGAGCTGACCCTGCTCAGCCCTCGCAGCAGCCTTGCCTGGTCTTTTGACACAAAGTCAGATGCACTCTTGTGGCCAGCTCTGCCCAACTCCTTGGCCAGCTCAGATTGGCTCCTTGGACTAAAACACGATGACAACTGGTGGAAGCTCAGCTCCCATCCTGAGGACAGCGAAGCTTCACTTTTGGGGACGCCTCCACGCGGTTCCTGGGACCGACACAGCTCTGCTCCAGGGGCTTGCTGCGCTCAGCATGCTCGGTATCTCGGCCCATCTCCTGAGCTGACTCCGCTCGGCCCTCGCCGCAGCCTTGCCTGGTCTTATGGCACAAAGTCAGATGGGCTCCTGCGGCCAGCTCTGCCCAACTCCTTCGCCAGCTCATCTTGGCTCCTGGGACGGCTCATGGAGGCTCCTACGTTGGCTCCGCAGGGTTCCTAGGGCCGGCTCAGCTCCTGGCGCTATCTCAGCCTCGTTCCGTGTGCCGGCTCAACACGGCTCCTTGGTACAGCTCTGCTTTGCTCCTGGGCCTCCATCAGCTTGGCTCCTGTGATGGACTCGCCTCGGCGTTTGTTGCCAGTGAGGCTCAACCTTGGCACTGTATTTGGCTCACCTCCCGGGACAGCCTCAACTCAGCTCCTGGGATGCCTCTGGAAGGCTCCTGGCCTGGCTCCGCATGGCTCCTAGGCCACACTCCACTCAGCTCCTTGGACCAACTCAACTTGCCCCCATGTGCCGCCTCGGCTTGCCTTTTGGAGCCCGCTCAGCTCGGCTCCTTGCACCAACCTACCTTGACTGCTGGTCGCAGCTCAGCTCGGATCCTGAACAGCGCAGCTTGACTTTTGGGGATGCCTCCACTCAGTGCCTTGGACCAACACAGCTCAGCTCCAGGGGCTGGCTGCCCTCAGCATGCTCAGCATCTCGGCATGACTCTTGAGCTGACTCTGCTCAGCCCTCGCAGCAGCCTTGCCTGGTCTTTTGACACAAAGTCAGAGCGACTCTTGTGGCCAGCTATGCCCAACTCCTTGGCCAGCTCATCTTGGCTCCTGGGACGGCTCATGGAGGCTCCTACGTTGCCTCCGCAGGGTTCCTAGGGCCAGCTCAGCTCCTGGCGCTATCTCCGCATCCTTCCTTGTCCCCGCTGAGCTCGACTCTTTGGTCCAGCTGTGCTCTGCTCTGCTCCTAGACCTGCATCAGCGTCACTCCTGTGATGGACTTGCCTGGACGTTTGTGGCCAGCGCAGCTTGATATTTGGGCTCTGTTTGGCTCCATTCCCGCGACCGCCTCAACTCGGCTCCTGGGACGTTGCCATAAGGCTCCTGGCCTGGCTCCGCATGGCTCCTAGGCCACACTCCACTCAGCTCCTTGGACCAACTCAACTTGCCCCCATGTGCCGCCTCGGCTTGCCTTTTAGAGCCCACTCAGCTTGGCTCCTTGCACCAACCTACCTTGACTGCTGGTCGCAGCTCAGCTCGGATCCTGAACAGCGCAGCTTGACTTTTGGGGATGCCTCCACTCGTTTCCTTGGACTGACACAGCTAAGCTCCAGGGGCTGGCTGCCCTCAGCATGCTCAGCATCTCGGCATGACTCTTGAGCTGACTCTGCTCAGCCCTCGCAGCAGCCTTGCCTGGTCTTTTGACACAAAGTCAGAGCGACTCTTGTGGCCAGCTCTGCCCAACTCCTTGGCCAGCTCATCTTGGCTCCTGGGACGGCTCATGGAGGCTCCTACGTTGCCTCCGCAGGGTTCCTAGGGCCAGCTCAGCTCCTGGCGCTATCTCCGCATCCTTCCTTGTCCCCGCTGAGCTCGACTCTTTGGTCCAGCTGTGCTCTGCTCTGCTCCTAGACCTGCATCAGCGTCACTCCTGTGATGGACTTGCCTGGACGTTTGTGGCCAGCGCAGCTTGATATTTGGGCTCTGTTTGGCTCCGTTCCCGCGACCGCCTCACCTCGGCTCCTGGAACGTTGCCATAAGGCTCCTGGCCTGGCTCCGCATGGCTCCTAGGCCACACTCTACTCAGCACCTTGGACCAACTCAACTTGACCCCATGTGCCGCCTCAGTTCAGCTTTGCAACCAGCTCAGATTGGATCCTTGGACTAAAACACCATGACAACTGGTGGAAGCTCAGCTCCCATCCTGAGGACAGCGAAGCTTGACTTTTGGGGATGCCTCCACGCGGTTCCTGGGACTGACACAGCTCAGCTCCAGGGGCTTGCTGCCCTCAGCATGCTCAGCATCTCAGCATGACTCTTGAGCTGACCCTGCTCAGCCCTCGCAGCAGCCTTGCCTGGTCTTTTGACACAAAGTCAGATGCACTCTTGTGGCCAGCTCTGCCCAACTCCTTGGCAAGCTCAGATTGGCTCCTTAGACTAAAACACGATGACAACTGGTGGAAGCTCAGCTCCCATCCTGAGGACAGCGAAGCTTGACTTTTGGGGACGCCTCCACGCGGTTCCTGGGACCGACACAGCTCTGCTCCAGGGGCTTGCTGCGCTCAGCATGCTCGGTATCTCGGCCCATCTCCTGAGCTGACTCCGCTCGGCCCTCGCCGCAGCCTTGCCTGGTCTTATGGCACAAAGTCAGATGGGCTCCTGCGGCCAGCTCTGCCCAACTCCTTCGCCAGCTCATCTTGGCTCCTGGGACGGCTCATGGAGGCTCCTACGTTGGCTCCGCAGGGTTCCTAGGGCCGGCTCAGCTCCTGGCGCTATCTCAGCCTCGTTCCGTGTGCCGGCTCGACACGGCTCCTTGGTAAAGCTCTGCTTTGCTCCTGGGCCTCCATCAGCTTGGCTCCTGTGATGGACGCGCCTCGGCGTTTGTTGCCAGTGAGGCTCAACCTTGTTGCTATATTTGGCTCACCTCCCGGGACAGCCTCAACTCAGCTCCTGGGATGCCTCTGGAAGGCTCCTGGCCTGGCTCCGCATGGCTCCTAGGCCACACTCCACTCAGCTCCTTGGACCAACTCAACTTGCCCCCATGTGCCGCCTCGGCTTGCCTTTTGGAGCCCGCTCAGCTCGGCTCCTTGCACCAACCTACCTTGACTGCTGGTGGCAGACGAGCTCGGATCCTGAACAGCGCAGCTTGACTTTTGGGGATGCCTCCACTCGGTTCCTTGGAGCAACACAGCTCAGCTCCAGGGGCTGGCTGCCCTCAGCATGCTCAGCATCTCGGCATGACTCTTGAGCTGACTCTGCTCAGCCCTCGCAGCAGCCTTGCCTGGTCTTTTGACACAAAGTCAGAGCGACTCTTGTGGCCAGCTCTGCCCAACTCCTTGGCCAGCTCATCTTGGCTCCTGGGACGGCTCATGGAGGCTCCTACGTTGCCTCCGCAGGGTTCCTAGGGCCAGCTCAGCTCCTGGCGCTATCTCCGCATCCTTCCTTGTCCCCGCTGAGCTCGACTCTTTGGTCCAGCTGTGCTCTGCTCTGCTCCTAGACCTGCATCAGCGTCACTCCTGTGACGGACTTGCCTGGACGTTTGTGGCCAGCGCAGCTTGATATTTGGGCTCTGTTTGGCTCCGTTCCCGCGACCGCCTCACCTCGGCTCCTGGAACGTTGCCATAAGGCTCCTGGCCTGGCTCTGCATGGCTCCTAGGCCACACTCTACTCAGCACCTTGGACCAACTCAACTTGACCCCATGTGCCGCCTCAGTTCAGCTTTGCAACCAGCTTAGATTGGATCCTTGGACTAAAACACCATGACAACTGGTGGAAGCTCAGCTCCCATCCTGAGGACAGCGAAGCTTGACTTTTGGGGATGCCTCCACGCGGTTCCTGGGACTGACACAGCTCAGCTCCAGGGGCTTGCTGCCCTCAGCATGCTCAGCATTTCAGCATGACTCTTGAGCTGACCCTGCTCAGCCCTCGCAGCAGCCTTGCCTGGTCTTTTGACACAAAGTCAGATGCACTCTTGTGGCCAGCTCTGCCCAACTCCTTGGCCAGCTCAGATTGGCTCCTTGGACTAAAACACGATGACAACTGGTGGAAGCTCAGCTCCCATCCTGAGGACAGCGAAGCTTCACTTTTGGGGACGCCTCCACGCGGTTCCTGGGACCGACACAGCTCTGCTCCAGGGGCTTGCTGCGCTCAGCATGCTCGGTATCTCGGCCCATCTCCTGAGCTGACTCCGCTCGGCCCTCGCCGCAGCCTTGCCTGGTCTTATGGCACAAAGTCAGATGGGCTCCTGCGGCCAGCTCTGCCCAACTCCTTCGCCAGCTCATCTTGGCTCCTGGGACGGCTCATGGAGGCTCCTACGTTGGCTCCGCAGGGTTCCTAGGGCCGGCTCAGCTCCTGGCGCTATCTCAGCCTCGTTCCGTGTGCCGGCTCAACACGGCTCCTTGGTACAGCTCTGCTTTGCTCCTGGGCCTCCATCAGCTTGGCTCCTGTGATGGACTTGCCTCGGTGTTTGTTGCCAGTGAGGCTCAACCTTGGCACTGTATTTGGCTCACCTCCCGGGACAGCCTCAACTCAGCTCCTGGGATGCCTCTGGAAGGCTCCTGGCCTGGCTCCGCATGGCTCCTAGGCCACACTCCACTCAGCTCCTTGGACCAACTCAACTTGCCCCCATGTGACGCCTCGGCTTGCCTTTTGGAGCCCGCTCAGCTCGGCTCCTTGCACCAACCTACCTTGACTGCTGGTCGCAGCTCAGCTCGGATCCTGAACAGCGCAGCTTGACTTTTGGGGATGCCTCCACTCAGTGCCTTGGACCAACACAGCTCAGCTCCAGGGGCTGGCTGCCCTCAGCATGCTCAGCATCTCGGCATGACTCTTGAGCTGACTCTGCTCAGCCCTCGCAGCAGCCTTGCCTGGTCTTTTGACACAAAGTCAGAGCGACTCTTGTGGCCAGCTATGCCCAACTCCTTGGCCAGCTCATCTTGGCTCCTGGGACGGCTCATGGAGGCTCCTACGTTGCCTCCGCAGGGTTCCTAGGGCCAGCTCAGCTCCTGGCGCTATCTCCGCATCCTTCCTTGTCCCCGCTGAGCTCGACTCTTTGGTCCAGCTGTGCTCTGCTCTGCTCCTAGACCTGCATCAGCGTCACTCCTGTGATGGACTTGCCTGGACGTTTGTGGCCAGCGCAGCTTGATATTTGGGCTCTGTTTGGCTCCATTCCCGCGACCGCCTCAACTCGGCTCCTGGGACGTTGCCATAAGGCTCCTGGCCTGGCTCCGCATGGCTCCTAGGCCACACTCCACTCAGCTCCTTGGACCAACTCAACTTGCCCCCATGTGCCGCCTCGGCTTGCCTTTTAGAGCCCACTCAGCTTGGCTCCTTGCACCAACCTACCTTGACTGCTGGTCGCAGCTCAGCTCGGATCCTGAACAGCGCAGCTTGACTTTTGGGGATGCCTCCACTCGTTTCCTTGGACTGACACAGCTAAGCTCCAGGGGCTGGCTGCCCTCAGCATGCTCAGCATCTCGGCATGACTCTTGAGCTGACTCTGCTCAGCCCTCGCAGCAGCCTTGCCTGGTCTTTTGACACAAAGTCAGAGCGACTCTTGTGGCCAGCTCTGCCCAACTCCTTGGCCAGCTCATCTTGGCTCCTGGGACGGCTCATGGAGGCTCCTACGTTGCCTCCGCAGGGTTCCTAGGGCCAGCTCAGCTCCTGGCGCTATCTCCGCATCCTTCCTTGTCCCCGCTGAGCTCGACTCTTTGGTCCAGCTGTGCTCTGCTCTGCTCCTAGACCTGCATCAGCGTCACTCCTGTGATGGACTTGCCTGGACGTTTGTGGCCAGCGCAGCTTGATATTTGGGCTCTGTTTGGCTCCGTTCCCGCGACCGCCTCACCTCGGCTCCTGGAACGTTGCCATAAGGCTCCTGGCCTGGCTCCGCATGGCTCCTAGGCCACACTCTACTCAGCACCTTGGACCAACTCAACTTGACCCCATGTGCCGCCTCAGTTCAGCTTTGCAACCAGCTCAGATTGGATCCTTGGACTAAAACACCATGACAACTGGTGGAAGCTCAGCTCCCATCCTGAGGACAGCGAAGCTTGACTTTTGGGGATGCCTCCACGCGGTTCCTGGGACTGACACAGCTCAGCTCCAGGGGCTTGCTGCCCTCAGCATGCTCAGCATCTCAGCATGACTCTTGAGCTGACCCTGCTCAGCCCTCGCAGCAGCCTTGCCTGGTCTTTTGACACAAAGTCAGATGCACTCTTGTGGCCAGCTCTGCCCAACTCCTTGGCAAGCTCAGATTGGCTCCTTAGACTAAAACACGATGACAACTGGTGGAAGCTCAGCTCCCATCCTGAGGACAGCGAAGCTTGACTTTTGGGGACGCCTCCACGCGGTTCCTGGGACCGACACAGCTCTGCTCCAGGGGCTTGCTGCGCTCAGCATGCTCGGTATCTCGGCCCATCTCCTGAGCTGACTCCGCTCGGCCCTCGCCGCAGCCTTGCCTGGTCTTATGGCACAAAGTCAGATGGGCTCCTGCGGCCAGCTCTGCCCAACTCCTTCGCCAGCTCATCTTGGCTCCTGGGACGGCTCATGGAGGCTCCTACGTTGGCTCCGCAGGGTTCCTAGGGCCGGCTCAGCTCCTGGCGCTATCTCAGCCTCGTTCCGTGTGCCGGCTCGACACGGCTCCTTGGTACAGCTCTGCTTTGCTCCTGGGCCTCCATCAGCTTGGCTCCTGTGATGGACGCGCCTCGGCGTTTGTTGCCAGTGAGGCTCAACCTTGTTGCTATATTTGGCTCACCTCCCGGGACAGCCTCAACTCAGCTCCTGGGATGCCTCTGGAAGGCTCCTGGCCTGGCTCCGCATGGCTCCTAGGCCACACTCCACTCAGCTCCTTGGACCAACTCAACTTGCCCCCATGTGCCGCCTCGGCTTGCCTTTTGGAGCCCGCTCAGCTCGGCTCCTTGCACCAACCTACCTTGACTGCTGGTGGCAGACGAGCTCGGATCCTGAACAGCGCAGCTTGACTTTTGGGGATGCCTCCACTCGGTTCCTTGGAGCAACACAGCTCAGCTCCAGGGGCTGGCTGCCCTCAGCATGCTCAGCATCTCGGCATGACTCTTGAGCTGACTCTGCTCAGCCCTCGCAGCAGCCTTGCCTGGTCTTTTGACACAAAGTCAGAGCGACTCTTGTGGCCAGCTCTGCCCAACTCCTTGGCCAGCTCATCTTGGCTCCTGGGACGGCTCATGGAGGCTCCTACGTTGCCTCCGCAGGGTTCCTAGGGCCAGCTCAGCTCCTGGCGCTATCTCCGCATCCTTCCTTGTCCCCGCTGAGCTCGACTCTTTGGTCCAGCTGTGCTCTGCTCTGCTCCTAGACCTGCATCAGCGTCACTCCTGTGACGGACTTGCCTGGACGTTTGTGGCCAGCGCAGCTTGATATTTGGGCTCTGTTTGGCTCCGTTCCCGCGACCGCCTCACCTCGGCTCCTGGAACGTTGCCATAAGGCTCCTGGCCTGGCTCTGCATGGCTCCTAGGCCACACTCTACTCAGCACCTTGGACCAACTCAACTTGACCCCATGTGCCGCCTCAGTTCAGCTTTGCAACCAGCTTAGATTGGATCCTTGGACTAAAACACCATGACAACTGGTGGAAGCTCAGCTCCCATCCTGAGGACAGCGAAGCTTGACTTTTGGGGATGCCTCCACGCGGTTCCTGGGACTGACACAGCTCAGCTCCAGGGGCTTGCTGCCCTCAGCATGCTCAGCATTTCAGCATGACTCTTGAGCTGACCCTGCTCAGCCCTCGCAGCAGCCTTGCCTGGTCTTTTGACACAAAGTCAGATGCACTCTTGTGGCCAGCTCTGCCCAACTCCTTGGCCAGCTCAGATTGGCTCCTTGGACTAAAACACGATGACAACTGGTGGAAGCTCAGCTCCCATCCTGAGGACAGCGAAGCTTCACTTTTGGGGACGCCTCCACGCGGTTCCTGGGACCGACACAGCTCTGCTCCAGGGGCTTGCTGCGCTCAGCATGCTCGGTATCTCGGCCCATCTCCTGAGCTGACTCCGCTCGGCCCTCGCCGCAGCCTTGCCTGGTCTTATGGCACAAAGTCAGATGGGCTCCTGCGGCCAGCTCTGCCCAACTCCTTCGCCAGCTCATCTTGGCTCCTGGGACGGCTCATGGAGGCTCCTACGTTGGCTCCGCAGGGTTCCTAGGGCCGGCTCAGCTCCTGGCGCTATCTCAGCCTCGTTCCGTGTGCCGGCTCAACACGGCTCCTTGGTACAGCTCTGCTTTGCTCCTGGGCCTCCATCAGCTTGGCTCCTGTGATGGACTTGCCTCGGTGTTTGTTGCCAGTGAGGCTCAACCTTGGCACTGTATTTGGCTCACCTCCCGGGACAGCCTCAACTCAGCTCCTGGGATGCCTCTGGAAGGCTCCTGGCCTGGCTCCGCATGGCTCCTAGGCCACACTCCACTCAGCTCCTTGGACCAACTCAACTTGCCCCCATGTGCCGCCTCGGCTTGCCTTTTGGAGCCCGCTCAGCTCGGCTCCTTGCACCAACCTACCTTGACTGCTGGTCGCAGCTGAGCTCGGATCCTGAACAGCGCAGCTTGACTTTTGGGGATGCCTCCACTCAGTGCCTTGGACCAACACAGCTCAGCTCCAGGGGCTGGCTGCCCTCAGCATGCTCAGCATCTCGGCATGACTCTTGAGCTGACTCTGCTCAGCCCTCGCAGCAGCCTTGCCTGGTCTTTTGACACAAAGTCAGAGCGACTCTTGTGGCCAGCTATGCCCAACTCCTTGGCCAGCTCATCTTGGCTCCTGGGACGGCTCATGGAGGCTCCTACGTTGCCTCCGCAGGGTTCCTAGGGCCAGCTCAGCTCCTGGCGCTATCTCCGCATCCTTCCTTGTCCCCGCTGAGCTCGACTCTTTGGTCCAGCTGTGCTCTGCTCTGCTCCTAGACCTGCATCAGCGTCACTCCTGTGATGGACTTGCCTGGACGTTTGTGGCCAGCGCAGCTTGATATTTGGGCTCTGTTTGGCTCCATTCCCGCGACCGCCTCAACTCGGCTCCTGGGACGTTGCCATAAGGCTCCTGGCCTGGCTCCGCATGGCTCCTAGGCCACACTCCACTCAGCTCCTTGGACCAACTCAACTTGCCCCCATGTGCCGCCTCAGCTTGCCTTTTAGAGCCCACTCAGCTTGGCTCCTTGCACCAACCTACCTTGACTGCTGGTCGCAGCTCAGCTCGGATCCTGAACAGCGCAGCTTGACTTTTGGGGATGCCTCCACTCGTTTCCTTGGACTGACACAGCTAAGCTCCAGGGGCTGGCTGCCCTCAGCATGCTCAGCATCTCGGCATGACTCTTGAGCTGACTCTGCTCAGCCCTCGCAGCAGCCTTGCCTGGTCTTTTGACACAAAGTCAGAGCGACTCTTGTGGCCAGCTCTGCCCAACTCCTTGGCCAGCTCATCTTGGCTCCTGGGACGGCTCATGGAGGCTCCTACGTTGCCTCCGCAGGGTTCCTAGGGCCAGCTCAGCTCCTGGCGCTATCTCCGCATCCTTCCTTGTCCCCGCTGAGCTCGACTCTTTGGTCCAGCTGTGCTCTGCTCTGCTCCTAGACCTGCATCAGCGTCACTCCTGTGATGGACTTGCCTGGACGTTTGTGGCCAGCGCAGCTTGATATTTGGGCTCTGTTTGGCTCCGTTCCCGCGACCGCCTCACCTCGGCTCCTGGAACGTTGCCATAAGGCTCCTGGCCTGGCTCCGCATGGCTCCTAGGCCACACTCTACTCAGCACCTTGGACCAACTCAACTTGACCCCATGTGCCGCCTCAGTTCAGCTTTGCAACCAGCTCAGATTGGATCCTTGGACTAAAACACCATGACAACTGGTGGAAGCTCAGCTCCCATCCTGAGGACAGCGAAGCTTGACTTTTGGGGATGCCTCCACGCGGTTCCTGGGACTGACACAGCTCAGATCCAGGGGCTTGCTGCCCTCAGCATGCTCAGCATCTCAGCATGACTCTTGAGCTGACCCTGCTCAGCCCTCGCAGCAGCCTTGCCTGGTCTTTTGACACAAAGTCAGATGCACTCTTGTGGCCAGCTCTGCCCAACTCCTTGGCAAGCTCAGATTGGCTCCTTAGACTAAAACACGATGACAACTGGTGGAAGCTCAGCTCCCATCCTGAGGACAGCGAAGCTTGACTTTTGGGGACGCCTCCACGCGGTTCCTGGGACCGACACAGCTCTGCTCCAGGGGCTTGCTGCGCTCAGCATGCTCGGTATCTCGGCCCATCTCCTGAGCTGACTCCGCTCGGCCCTCGCCGCAGCCTTGCCTGGTCTTATGGCACAAAGTCAGATGGGCTCCTGCGGCCAGCTCTGCCCAACTCCTTCGCCAGCTCATCTTGGCTCCTGGGACGGCTCATGGAGGCTCCTACGTTGGCTCCGCAGGGTTCCTAGGGCCGGCTCAGCTCCTGGCGCTATCTCAGCCTCGTTCCGTGTGCCGGCTCGACACGGCTCCTTGGTACAGCTCTGCTTTGCTCCTGGGCCTCCATCAGCTTGGCTCCTGTGATGGACGCGCCTCGGCGTTTGTTGCCAGTGAGGCTCAACCTTGTTGCTATATTTGGCTCACCTCCCGGGACAGCCTCAACTCAGCTCCTGGGATGCCTCTGGAAGGCTCCTGGCCTGGCTCCGCATGGCTCCTAGGCCACACTCCACTCAGCTCCTTGGACCAACTCAACTTGCCCCCATGTGCCGCCTCGGCTTGCCTTTTGGAGCCCGCTCAGCTCGGCTCCTTGCACCAACCTACCTTGACTGCTGGTGGCAGACGAGCTCGGATCCTGAACAGCGCAGCTTGACTTTTGGGGATGCCTCCACTCGGTTCCTTGGAGCAACACAGCTCAGCTCCAGGGGCTGGCTGCCCTCAGCATGCTCAGCATCTCGGCATGACTCTTGAGCTGACTCTGCTCAGCCCTCGCAGCAGCCTTGCCTGGTCTTTTGACACAAAGTCAGAGCGACTCTTGTGGCCAGCTCTGCCCAACTCCTTGGCCAGCTCATCTTGGCTCCTGGGACGGCTCATGGAGGCTCCTACGTTGCCTCCGCAGGGTTCCTAGGGCCAGCTCAGCTCCTGGCGCTATCTCCGCATCCTTCCTTGTCCCCGCTGAGCTCGACTCTTTGGTCCAGCTGTGCTCTGCTCTGCTCCTAGACCTGCATCAGCGTCACTCCTGTGACGGACTTGCCTGGACGTTTGTGGCCAGCGCAGCTTGATATTTGGGCTCTGTTTGGCTCCGTTCCCGCGACCGCCTCACCTCGGCTCCTGGAACGTTGCCATAAGGCTCCTGGCCTGGCTCTGCATGGCTCCTAGGCCACACTCTACTCAGCACCTTAGACCAACTCAACTTGACCCCATGTGCCGCCTCAGTTCAGCTTTGCAACCAGCTTAGATTGGATCCTTGGACTAAAACACCATGACAACTGGTGGAAGCTCAGCTCCCATCCTGAGGACAGCGAAGCTTGACTTTTGGGGATGCCTCCACGCGGTTCCTGGGACTGACACAGCTCAGCTCCAGGGGCTTGCTGCCCTCAGCATGCTCAGCATTTCAGCATGACTCTTGAGCTGACCCTGCTCAGCCCTCGCAGCAGCCTTGCCTGGTCTTTTGACACAAAGTCAGATGCACTCTTGTGGCCAGCTCTGCCCAACTCCTTGGCCAGCTCAGATTGGCTCCTTGGACTAAAACACGATGACAACTGGTGGAAGCTCAGCTCCCATCCTGAGGACAGCGAAGCTTCACTTTTGGGGACGCCTCCACGCGGTTCCTGGGACCGACACAGCTCTGCTCCAGGGGCTTGCTGCGCTCAGCATGCTCGGTATCTCGGCCCATCTCCTGAGCTGACTCCGCTCGGCCCTCGCCGCAGCCTTGCCTGGTCTTATGGCACAAAGTCAGATGGGCTCCTGCGGCCAGCTCTGCCCAACTCCTTCGCCAGCTCATCTTGGCTCCTGGGACGGCTCATGGAGGCTCCTACGTTGGCTCCGCAGGGTTCCTAGGGCCGGCTCAGCTCCTGGCGCTATCTCAGCCTCGTTCCGTGTGCCGGCTCAACACGGCTCCTTGGTACAGCTCTGCTTTGCTCCTGGGCCTCCATCAGCTTGGCTCCTGTGATGGACTTGCCTCGGTGTTTGTTGCCAGTGAGGCTCAACCTTGGCACTGTATTTGGCTCACCTCCCGGGACAGCCTCAACTCAGCTCCTGGGATGCCTCTGGAAGGCTCCTGGCCTGGCTCCGCATGGCTCCTAGGCCACACTCCACTCAGCTCCTTGGACCAACTCAACTTGCCCCCATGTGCCGCCTCGGCTTGCCTTTTGGAGCCCGCTCAGCTCGGCTCCTTGCACCAACCTACCTTGACTGCTGGTCGCAGCTCAGCTCGGATCCTGAACAGCGCAGCTTGACTTTTGGGGATGCCTCCACTCAGTGCCTTGGACCAACACAGCTCAGCTCCAGGGGCTGGCTGCCCTCAGCATGCTCAGCATCTCGGCATGACTCTTGAGCTGACTCTGCTCAGCCCTCGCAGCAGCCTTGCCTGGTCTTTTGACACAAAGTCAGAGCGACTCTTGTGGCCAGCTCTGCCCAACTCCTTGGCCAGCTCATCTTGGCTCCTGGGACGGCTCATGGAGGCTCCTACGTTGCCTCCGCAGGGTTCCTAGGGCCAGCTCAGCTCCTGGCGCTATCTCCGCATCCTTCCTTGTCCCCGCTGAGCTCGACTCTTTGGTCCAGCTGTGCTCTGCTCTGCTCCTAGACCTGCATCAGCGTCACTCCTGTGATGGACTTGCCTGGACGTTTGTGGCCAGCGCAGCTTGATATTTGGGCTCTGTTTGGCTCCGTTCCCGCGACCGCCTCACCTCGGCTCCTGGGACGTTGCCATAAGGCTCCTGGCCTGGCTCCGCATGGCTCCTAGGCCACACTCCACTCAGCTCCTTGGACCAACTCAACTTGACCCCATGTGCCGCCTCAGTTCAGCTTTGCAACCAGCTTAGATTGGATCCTTGGACTAAAACACCATGACAACTGGTGGAAGCTCAGCTCCCATCCTGAGGTCAGCGAAGCTTGACTTTTGGGGATGCCTCCGCGCGGTTCCTGGGACTGACACAGCTCAGCTCCAGGGGCTTGCTGCCCTCAGCATGCTCAGCATTTCAGCATGACTCTTGAGCTGACCCTGCTCAGCCCTCGCAGCAGCCTTGCCTGGTCTTTTGACACAAAGTCAGATGCACTCTTGTGGCCAGCTCTGCCCAACTCCTTGGCCAGCTCAGATTGGCTCCTTGGACTAAAACACGATGACAACTGGTGGAAGCTCAGCTCCCATCCTGAGGACAGCGAAGCTTCACTTTTGGGGACGCCTCCACGCGGTTCCTGGGACCGACACAGCTCTGCTCCAGGGGCTTGCTGCGCTCAGCATGCTCGGTATCTCGGCCCATCTCCTGAGCTGACTCCGCTCGGCCCTCGCCGCAGCCTTGCCTGGTCTTATGGCACAAAGTCAGATGGGCTCCTGCGGCCAGCTCTGCCCAACTCCTTCGCCAGCTCATCTTGGCTCCTGGGACGGCTCATGGAGGCTCCTACGTTGGCTCCGCAGGGTTCCTAGGGCCGGCTCAGCTCCTGGCGCTATCTCAGCCTCGTTCCGTGTGCCGGCTCAACACGGCTCCTTGGTACAGCTCTGCTTTGCTCCTGGGCCTCCATCAGCTTGGCTCCTGTGATGGACTCGCCTCGGCGTTTGTTGCCAGTGAGGCTCAACCTTGGCACTGTATTTGGCTCACCTCCCGGGACAGCCTCAACTCAGCTCCTGGGATGCCTCTGGAAGGCTCCTGGCCTGGCTCCGCATGGCTCCTAGGCCACACTCCACTCAGCTCCTTGGACCAACTCAACTTGCCCCCATGTGCCGCCTCGGCTTGCCTTTTGGAGCCCGCTCAGCTCGGCTCCTTGCACCAACCTACCTTGACTGCTGGTCGCAGCTGAGCTCGGATCCTGAACAGCGCAGCTTGACTTTTGGGGATGCCTCCACTCAGTGCCTTGGACCAACACAGCTCAGCTCCAGGGGCTGGCTGCCCTCAGCATGCTCAGCATCTCGGCATGACTCTTGAGCTGACTCTGCTCAGCCCTCGCAGCAGCCTTGCCTGGTCTTTTGACACAAAGTCAGAGCGACTCTTGTGGCCAGCTCTGCCCAACTCCTTGGCCAGCTCATCTTGGCTCCTGGGACGGCTCATGGAGGCTCCTACGTTGCCTCCGCAGGGTTCCTAGGGCCAGCTCAGCTCCTGGCGCTATCTCCGCATCCTTCCTTGTCCCCGCTGAGCTCGACTCTTTGGTCCAGCTGTGCTCTGCTCTGCTCCTAGACCTGCATCAGCGTCACTCCTGTGATGGACTTGCCTGGACGTTTGTGGCCAGCGCAGCTTGATATTTGGGCTCTGTTTGGCTCCGTTCCCGCGACCGCCTCACCTCGGCTCCTGGAACGTTGCCATAAGGCTCCTGGCCTGGCTCCGCATGGCTCCTAGGCCACACTCTACTCAGCACCTTGGACCAACTCAACTTGACCCCATGTGCCGC
Source organism: Chroicocephalus ridibundus (assembly GCF_963924245.1). NCBI lineage: Eukaryota > Metazoa > Chordata > Aves > Charadriiformes > Laridae > Chroicocephalus > Chroicocephalus ridibundus. Next base: position 7,833,927 of record NC_086305.1, on the reverse strand, counting down.
CTCAGTTCAGCTTTGCAACCAGCTTAGATTGGATCCTTGGACTAAAACACCATGACAACTGGTGGAAGCTCAGCTCCCATCCTGAGGACAGCGAAGCTTGACTTTTGGGGATGCATCCGCGCGGTTCCTGGGACTGACACAGCTCAGCTCCAGGGGCTTGCTGCCCTCAGCATGCTCAGCATTTCAGCATGACTCTTGAGCTGACCCTGCTCAGCCCTCGCAGCAGCCTTGCCTGGTCTTTTGACACAAAGTCAGATGCACTCTTGTGGCCAGCTCTGCCCAACTCCTTGGCCAGCTCAGATTGGCTCCTTGGACTAAAACACGATGACAACTGGTGGAAGCTCAGCTCCCATCCTGAGGACAGCGAAGCTTCACTTTTGGGGACGCCTCCACGCGGTTCCTGGGACCGACACAGCTCTGCTCCAGGGGCTTGCTGCGCTCAGCATGCTCGGTATCTCGGCCCATCTCCTGAGCTGACTCCGCTCGGCCCTCGCCGCAGCCTTGCCTGGTCTTATGGCACAAAGTCAGATGGGCTCCTGCGGCCAGCTCTGCCCAACTCCTTCGCCAGCTCATCTTGGCTCCTGGGACGGCTCATGGAGGCTCCTACGTTGGCTCCGCAGGGTTCCTAGGGCCGGCTCAGCTCCTGGCGCTATCTCAGCCTCGTTCCGTGTGCCGGCTCAACACGGCTCCTTGGTACAGCTCTGCTTTGCTCCTGGGCCTCCATCAGCTTGGCTCCTGTGATGGACTTGCCTCGGTGTTTGTTGCCAGTGAGGCTCAACCTTGGCACTGTATTTGGCTCACCTCCCGGGACAGCCTCAACTCAGCTCCTGGGATGCCTCTGGAAGGCTCCTGGCCTGGCTCCGCATGGCTCCTAGGCCACACTCCACTCAGCTCCTTGGACCAACTCAACTTGCCCCCATGTGCCGCCTCGGCTTGCCTTTTGGAGCCCGCTCAGCTCGGCTCCTTGCACCAACCTACCTTGACTGCTGGTCGCAGCTCAGCTCGGATCCTGAACAGCGCAGCTTGACTTTTGGGGATGCCTCCACTCAGTGCCTTGGACCAACACAGCTCAGCTCCAGGGGCTGGCTGCCCTCAGCATGCTCAGCATCTCGGCATGACTCTTGAGCTGACTCTGCTCAGCCCTCGCAGCAGCCTTGCCTGGTCTTTTGACACAAAGTCAGAGCGACTCTTGTGGCCAGCTCTGCCCAACTCCTTGGCCAGCTCATCTTGGCTCCTGGGACGGCTCATGGAGGCTCCTACGTTGCCTCCGCAGGGTTCCTAGGGCCAGCTCAGCTCCTGGCGCTATCTCCGCATCCTTCCTTGTCCCCGCTGAGCTCGACTCTTTGGTCCAGCTGTGCTCTGCTCTGCTCCTAGACCTGCATCAGCGTCACTCCTGTGATGGACTTGCCTGGACATTTGTGGCCAGCGCAGCTTGATATTTGGGCTCTGTTTGGCTCCATTCCCGCGACCGCCTCAACTCGGCTCCTGGGACGTTGCCATAAGGCTCCTGGCCTGGCTCCGCATGGCTCCTAGGCCACACTCCACTCAGCTCCTTGGACCAACTCAACTTGCCCCCATGTGCCGCCTCGGCTTGCCTTTTAGAGCCCACTCAGCTTGGCTCCTTGCACCAACCTACCTTGACTGCTGGTCGCAGCTCAGCTCGGATCCTGAACAGCGCAGCTTGACTTTTGGGGATGCCTCCACTCGGTTCCTTGGACCGACACAGCTCAGCTCCAGGGGCTGGCTGCCCTCAGCATGCTCAGCATCTCAGCATGACTCTTGAGCTGACTCTGCTCAGCCCTCGCAGCAGCCTTGCCTGGTCTTTTGACACAAAGTCAGAGCGACTCTTGTGGCCAGCTCTGCCCAACTCCTTGGCCAGCTCATCTTGGCTCCTGGGACGGCTCATGGAGGCTCCTACGTTGCCTCCGCAGGGTTCCTAGGGCCAGCTCAGCTCCTGGCGCTATCTCCGCATCCTTCCTTGTCCCCGCTGAGCTCGACTCTTTGGTCCAGCTGTGCTCTGCTCTGCTCCTAGACCTGCATCAGCGTCACTCCTGTGATGGACTTGCCTGGCCGTTTGTGGCCAGCGCAGCTTGATATTTGGGCTCTGTTTGGCTCCGTTCCCGCGACCGCCTCACCTCAGCTCCTGGAACGTTGCCATAAGGCTCCTGGCCTGGCTCCGCATGGCTCCTAGGCCACACTCTACTCAGCACCTTGGACCAACTCAACTTGACCCCATGTGCCGCCTCAGTTCAGCTTTGCAACCAGCTCAGATTGGATCCTTGGACTAAAACACCATGACAACTGGTGGAAGCTCAGCTCCCATCCTGAGGACAGCGAAGCTTCACTTTTGGGGATGCCTCCACGCGGTTCCTGGGACTGACACAGCTCAGCTCCAGGGGCTTGCTGCCCTCAGCATGCTCAGCATCTCAGCATGACTCTTGAGCTGACCCTGCTCAGCCCTCGCAGCAGCCTTGCCTGGTCTTTTGACACAAAGTCAGATGCACTCTTGTGGCCAGCTCTGCCCAAATCCTTGGCCAGCTCAGATTGGCTCCTTGGACTAAAACACGATGACAACTGGTGGAAGCTCAGCTCCCATCCTGAGGACAGCGAAGCTTCACTTTTGGGGACGCCTCCACGCGGTTCCTGGGACCGACACAGCTCTGCTCCAGGGGCTTGCTGCGCTCAGCATGCTCGGTATCTCGGCCCATCTCCTGAGCTGACTCCGCTCGGCCCTCGCCGCAGCCTTGCCTGGTCTTATGGCACAAAGTCAGATGGGCTCCTGCGGCCAGCTCTGCCCAACTCCTTCGCCAGCTCATCTTGGCTCCTGGGACAGCTCATGGAGGCTCCTACGTTGCCTCCGCAGGGTTCCTAGGGCCGGCTCAGCTCCTGGCGCTATCTCAGCCTCGTTCCGTGTGCCGGCTCGACACGGCTCCATGGTACAGCTCTGCTTTGCTCCTGGGCCTCCATCAGCTTCGCTCCTGTGATGGACGCGCCTCGGCGTTTGTTGCCAGTGAGGCTCAACCTTGTTGCTATATTTGGCTCACCTCCCGGGACAGCCTCAACTCAGCTCCTGGGATGCCTCTGGAAGGCTCCTGGCCTGGCTCCGCATGGCTCCTAGGCCACACTCCACTCAGCTCCTTGGACCAACTCAACTTGCCCCCATGTGCCGCCTCGGCTTGCCTTTTGGAGCCCGCTCAGCTCGGCTCCTTGCACCAACCTACCTTGACTGCTGGTGGCAGCTCAGCTCGGATCCTGAACAGCGCAGCTTGACTTTTGGGGATGCCTCCACTCAGTGCCTTGGACCGACACAGCTCAGCTCCAGGGGCTGGCTGCCCTCAGCATGCTCAGCATCTCGGCATGACTCTTGAGCTGACTCTGCTCAGCCCTCGCAGCAGCCTTGCCTGGTCTTTTGACACAAAGTCAGAGCGACTCTTGTGGCCAGCTCTGCCCAACTCCTTGGCCAGCTCATCTTGGCTCCTGGGACGGCTCATGGAGGCTCCTACGTTGCCTCCGCAGGGTTCCTAGGGCCAGCTCAGCTCCTGGCGCTATCTCCGCATCCTTCCTTGTCCCCGCTGAGCTCGACTCTTTGGTCCAGCTGTGCTCTGCTCTGCTCCTAGACCTGCATCAGCGTCACTCCTGTGATGGACTTGCCTGGCCGTTTGTGGCCAGCGCAGCTTGATATTTGGGCTCTGTTTGGCTCCGTTCCCGCGACCGCCTCACCTCGGCTCCTGGAACGTTGCCATAAGGCTCCTGGCCTGGCTCCGCATGGCTCCTAGGCCACACTCTACTCAGCACCTTGGACCAACTCAACTTGACCCCATGTGCCGCCTCAGTTCAGCTTTGCAACCAGCTCAGATTGGATCCTTGGACTAAAACACCATGACAACTGGTGGAAGCTCAGCTCCCATCCTGAGGACAGCGAAGCTTGACTTTTGGGGATGCCTCCACGCGGTTCCTGGGACTGACACAGCTCTGCTCCAGGGGCTTGCTGCCCTCAGCATGCTCAGCATCTCAGCATGACTCTTGAGCTGACCCTGCTCAGCCCTCGCAGCAGCCTTGCCTGGTCTTTTGACACAAAGTCAGATGCACTCTTGTGGCCAGCTCTGCCCAACTCCTTGGCCAGCTCAGATTGGCTCCTTGGACTAAAACACGATGACAACTGGTGGAAGCTCAGCTCCCATCCTGAGGACAGCGAAGCTTCACTTTTGGGGACGCCTCCACGCGGTTCCTGGGACCGACACAGCTCTGCTCCAGGGCCTTGCTGCGCTCAGCATGCTCGGTATCTCGGCCCATCTCCTGAGCTGACTCCGCTCGGCCCTCGTCGCAGCCTTGCCTGGTCTTATGGCACAAAGTCAGATGGGCTCCTGCGGCCAGCTCTGCCCAACTCCTTCGCCAGCTCATCTTGGCTCCTGGGACGGCTCATGGAGGCTCCTACGTTGGCTCCGCAGGGTTCCTAGGGCCGGCTCAGCTCCTGGCACTATCTCAGCCTCGTTCCGTGTGCCGGCTCGACACGGCTCCTTGGTACAGCTCTGCTTTGCTCCTGGGCCTCCATCAGCTTGGCTCCTGTGATGGACGCGCCTCGGCGTTTGTTGCCAGTGAGGCTCAACCTTGGCACTGTATTTGGCTCACCTCCCGGGACAGCCTCAACTCAGCTCCTGGGATGCCTCTGGAAGGCTCCTGGCCTGGCTCCGCATGGCTCCTAGGCCACACTCCACTCAGCTCCTTGGACCAACTCAACTTGCCCCCATGTGCCGCCTCGGCTTGCCTTTTGGAGCCCGCTCAGCTCGGCTCCTTGCACCAACCTACCTTGACTGCTGGTGGCAGCTCAGCTCGGATCCTGAACAGCGCAGCTTGACTTTTGGGGATGCCTCCACTCAGTGCCTTGGACCGACACAGCTCAGCTCCAGGGGCTGGCTGCCCTCAGCATGCTCAGCATCTCGGCATGACTCTTGAGCTGACTCTGCTCAGCCCTCGCAGCAGCCTTGCCTGGTCTTTTGACACAAATTCAGAGCAACTCTTGTGGCCAGCTCTGCCCAACTCCTTGGCCAGCTCATCTTGGCTCCTGGGACGGCTCATGGAGGCTCCTACGTTGCCTCCGCAGGGTTCCTAGGGCCAGCTCAGCTCCTGGCGCTATCTCCGCATCCTTCCTTGTCCCCGCTGAGCTCGACTCTTTGGTCCAGCTGTGCTCTGCTCTGCTCCTAGACCTGCATCAGCGTCACTCCTGTGACGGACTTGCCTGGACGTTTGTGGCCAGCGCAGCTTGATATTTGGGCTCTGTTTGGCTCCATTCCCGCGACCGCCTCACCTCGGCTCCTGGGACGTTGCCATAAGGCTCCTGGCCTGGCTCCGCATGGCTCCTAGGCCACACTCTACTCAGCACCTTGGACCAACTCAACTTGACCCCATGTGCCGCCTCAGTTCAGCTTTGCAACCAGCTCAGATTGGATCCTTGGACTAAAACACCATGACAACTGGTGGAAGCTCAGCTCCCATCCTGAGGACAGCGAAGCTTGACTTTTGGGGACGCCTCCACGCGGTTCCTGGGACCGACACAGCTCTGCTCCAGGGGCTTGCTGCGCTCAGCATTCTCGGTATCTCGGCCCATCTCCTGAGCTGACTCCGCTCGGCCCTCGTCGCAGCCTTGCCTGGTCTTATGGCACAGAGTCAGATGGGCTCCTGCGGCCAGCTCTGCCCAACTCCTTCGCCAGCTCATCTTGGCTCCTGGGACGGCTCATGGAGGCTCCTACGTTGGCTCCGCAGGGTTCCTAGGGCCGGCTCAGCTCCTGGCGCTATCTCAGCCTCGTTCCGTGTGCCGGCTCAACACGGCTCCTTGGTACAGCTCTGCTTTGCTCCTGGGCCTCCATCAGCTTGGCTCCTGTGATGGACTTGCCTCGGTGTTTGTTGCCAGTGAGGCTCAACCTTGGCACTGTATTTGGCTCACCTCCCGGGACAGCCTCAACTCAGCTCCTGGGATGCCTCTGGAAGGCTCCTGGCCTGGCTCCGCATGGCTCCTAGGCCACACTCCACTCAGCTCCTTGGACCAACTCAACTTGCCCCCATGTGCCGCCTCGGCTTGCCTTTTGGAGCCCGCTCAGCTCGGCTCCTTGCACCAACGTACCTTGACTGCTGGTCGCAGCTGAGCTCGGATCCTGAACAGCGCAGCTTGACTTTTGGGGATGCCTCCACTCAGTGCCTTGGACCGACACAGCTCAGCTCCAGGGGCTGGCTGCCCTCAGCATGCTCAGCATCTCGGCATGACTCTTGAGCTGACTCTGCTCAGCCCTCGCAGCAGCCTTGCCTGGTCTTTTGACACAAAGTCAGAGCGACTCTTGTGGCCAGCTCTGCCCAACTCCTTGGCCAGCTCATCTTGGCTCCTGGGACGGCTCATGGAGGCTCCTACGTTGCCTCCGCAGGGTTCCTAGGGCCAGCTCAGCTCCTGGCGCTATCTCCGCATCCTTCCTTGTCCCCGCTGAGCTCGACTCTTTGGTCCAGCTGTGCTCTGCTCTGCTCCTAGACCTGCATCAGCGTCACTCCTGTGATGGACTTGCCTGGCCGTTTGTGGCCAGCGCAGCTTGATATTTGGGCTCTGTTTGGCTCCGTTCCCGCGACCGCCTCACCTCGGCTCCTTGAACGTTGCCATAAGGCTCCTGGCCTGGCTCCGCATGGCTCCTAGGCCACACTCTACTCAGCACCTTGGACCAACTCAACTTGACCCCATGTGCCGCCTCAGTTCAGCTTTGCAACCAGCTCAGATTGGATCCTTGGACTAAAACACCATGACAACTGGTGGAAGCTCAGCTCCCATCCTGAGGACAGCGAAGCTTGACTTTTGGGGATACCTCCACGCGGTTCCTGGGACTGACACAGCTCTGCTCCAGGGGCTTGCTGCCCTCAGCATGCTCAGCATTTCAGCATGACTCTTGAGCTGACGCTGCTCAGCCCTCGCAGCAGCCTTGCCTGGTCTTTTGACACAAAGTCAGATGCACTCTTGTGGCCAGCTCTGCCCAACTCCTTGGCCAGCTCAGATTGGCTCCTTGGACTAAAACACGATGACAACTGGTGGAAGCTCAGCTCCCATCCTGAGGACAGCGAAGCTTCACTTTTGGGGACGCCTCCACGCGGTTCCTGGGACCGACACAGCTCTGCTCCAGGGGCTTGCTGCGCTCAGCATGCTCGGTATCTCGGCCCATCTCCTGAGCTGACTCCGCTCGGCCCTCGCCGCAGCCTTGCCTGGTCTTATGGCACAAAGTCAGATGGGCTCCTGCGGCCAGCTCTGCCCAACTCCTTCGCCAGCTCATCTTGGCTCCTGGGACGGCTCATGGAGGCTCCTACGTTGGCTCCGCAGGGTTCCTAGGGCCGGCTCAGCTCCTGGCGCTATCTCAGCCTCGTTCCGTGTGCCGGCTCAACACGGCTCCTTGGTACAGCTCTGCTTTGCTCCTGGGCCTCCATCAGCTTGGCTCCTGTGATGGACTCGCCTCGGCGTTTGTTGCCAGTGAGGCTCAACCTTGGCACTGTATTTGGCTCACCTCCCGGGACAGCCTCAACTCAGCTCCTGGGATGCCTCTGGAAGGCTCCTGGCCTGGCTCCGCATGGCTCCTAGGCCACACTCCACTCAGCTCCTTGAACCAACTCAACTTGCCCCCATGTGCCGCCTCGGCTTGCCTTTTGGAGCCCGCTCAGCTCGGCTCCTTGCACCAACCTACCTTGACTGCTGGTGGCAGCTCAGCTCGGATCCTGAACAGCGCAGCTTGACTTTTGGGGATGCCTCCACTCAGTGCCTTGGACCGACACAGCTCAGCTCCAGGGGCTGGCTGCCCTCAGCATGCTCAGCATCTCGGCATGACTCTTGAGCTGACTCTGCTCAGCCCTCGCAGCAGCCTTGCCTGGTCTTTTGACACAAAGTCAGAGCAACTCTTGTGGCCAGCTCTGCCCAACTCCTTGGCCAGCTCATCTTCGCTCCTGGGACGGCTCATGGAGGCTCCTACGTTGCCTCCGCAGGGTTCCTAGGGCCAGCTCAGCTCCTGGCGCTATCTCCGCATCCTTCCTTGTCCCCGCTGAGCTCGACTCTTTGGTCCAGCTGTGCTCTGCTCTGCTCCTAGACCTGCATCAGCGTCACTCCTGTGATGGACTTGCCTGGACGTTTGTGGCCAGCGCAGCTTGATATTTGGGCTCTGTTTGGCTCCATTCCCGCGACCGCCTCAACTCGGCTCCTGGGACGTTGCCATAAGGCTCCTAGCCTGGCTCCGCATGGCTCCTAGGCCACACTCCACTCAGCTCCTTGGACCAACTCAACTTGCCCCCATGTGCCGCCTCGGCTTGCCTTTTGGAGCCCGCTCAGCTTGGCTCCTTGCACCAACCTACCTTGACTGCTGGTGGCAGCTCAGCTCGGATCCTGAACAGCGCAGCTTGACTTTTGGGGATGCCTCCACTCGGTTCCTTGGACCGACACAGCTCAGCTCCAGGGGCTGGCTGCCCTCAGCATGCTCAGCATCTCGGCATGACTCTTGAGCTGACTCTGCTCAGCCCTCGCAGCAGCCTTGCCTGGTCTTTTGACACAAAGGCAGAGCGACTCTTGTGGCCAGCTCTGCCCAACTCCTTGGCCAGCTCATCTTGGCTCCTGGGACGGCTCATGGAGGCTCCTACGTTGCCTCCGCAGGGTTCCTAGGGCCAGCTCAGCTCCTGGCGCTATCTCCGCATCCTTCCTTGTCCCCGCTGAGCTCGACTCTTTGGTCCAGCTGTGCTCTGCTCTGCTCCTAGACCTGCATCAGCGTCACTCCTGTGACGGACTTGCCTGGACGTTTGTGGCCAGCGCAGCTTGATATTTGGGCTCTGTTTGGCTCCGTTCCCGCGACCGCCTCACCTCGGCTCCTGGAACGTTGCCATAAGGCTCCTGGCCTGGCTCCGCATGGCTCCTAGGCCACACTCTACTCAGCACCTTGGACCAACTCAACTTGACCCCATGTGCCGCCTCAGTTCAGCTTTGCAACCAGCTCAGATTGGATCCTTGGACTAAAACACCATGACAACTGGTGGAAGCTCAGCTCCCATCCTGAGGACAGCGAAGCTTGACTTTTGGGGATGCCTCCACGCGGTTCCTGGGACTGACACAGCTCTGCTCCAGGGGCTTGCTGCCCTCAGCATGCTCAGCATCTCAGCATGACTCTTGAGCTGACCCTGCTCAGCCCTCGCAGCAGCCTTGCCTGGTCTTTTGACACAAAGTCAGATGCACTCTTGTGGCCAGCTCTGCCCAACTCCTTGGCCAGCTCAGATTGGCTCCTTGGACTAAAACACGATGACAACTGGTGGAAGCTCAGCTCCCATCCTGAGGACAGCGAAGCTTCACTTTTGGGGACGCCTCCACGCGGTTCCTGGGACCGACACAGCTCTGCTCCAGGGGCTTGCTGCGCTCAGCATGCTCGGTATCTCGGCCCATCTCCTGAGCTGACTCCGCTCGGCCCTCGCCGCAGCCTTGCCTGGTCTTATGGCACAAAGTCAGATGGGCTCCTGCGGCCAGCTCTGCCCAACTCCTTCGCCAGCTCATCTTGGCTCCTGGGACGGCTCATGGAGGCTCCTACGTTGGCTCCGCAGGGTTCCTAGGGCCGGCTCAGCTCCTGGCGCTATCTCAGCCTCGTTCCGTGTGCCGGCTCAACACGGCTCCTTGGTACAGCTCTGCTTTGCTCCTGGGCCTCCATCAGCTTGGCTCCTGTGATGGACGCGCCTCGGCGTTTGTTGCCAGTGAGGCTCAACCTTGGCACTGTATTTGGCTCACCTCCCGGGACAGCCTCAACTCAGCTCCTGGGATGCCTCTGGAAGGCTCCTGGCCTGGCTCCGCATGGCTCCTAGGCCACACTCCACTCAGCTCCTTGGACCAACTCAACTTGCCCCCATGTGCCGCCTCGGCTTGCCTTTTGGAGCCCGCTCAGCTCGGCTCCTTGCACCAACCTACCTTGACTGCTGGTCGCAGCTCAGCTCGGATCCTGAACAGCGCAGCTTGACTTTTGGGGATGCCTCCACTCAGTGCCTTGGACCAACACAGCTCAGCTCCAGGGGCTGGCTGCCCTCAGCATGCTCAGCATCTCGGCATGACTCTTGAGCTGACTCTGCTCAGCCCTCGCAGCAGCCTTGCCTGGTCTTTTGACACAAAGTCAGAGCGACTCTTGTGGCCAGCTCTGCCCAACTCCTTGGCCAGCTCATCTTGGCTCCTGGGACGGCTCATGGAGGCTCCTACGTTGCCTCCGCAGGGTTCCTAGGGCCAGCTCAGCTCCTGGCGCTATCTCCGCATCCTTCCTTGTCCCCGCTGAGCTCGACTCTTTGGTCCAGCTGTGCTCTGCTCTGCTCCTAGACCTGCATCAGCGTCACTCCTGTGATGGACTTGCCTGGACGTTTGTGGCCAGCGCAGCTTGATATTTGGGCTCTGTTTGGCTCCATTCCCGCGACCGCCTCAACTCGGCTCCTGGGACGTTGCCATAAGGCTCCTGGCCTGGCTCCGCATGGCTCCTAGGCCACACTCCACTCAGCTCCTTGGACCAACTCAACTTGCCCCCATGTGCCGCCTCGGCTTGCCTTTTGGAGCCCGCTCAGCTCGGCTCCTTGCACCAACCTACCTTGACTGCTGGTCGCAGCTCAGCTCGGATCCTCAACAGCGCAGCTTGACTTTTGGGGATGCCTCCACTCAGTGCCTTGGACCGACACAGCTCAGCTCCAGGGGCTGGCTGCCCTCAGCATGCTCAGCATCTCGGCATGACTCTTGAGCTGACTCTGCTCAGCCCTCGCAGCAGCCTTGCCTGGTCTTTTGACACAAAGTCAGAGTGACTCTTGTGGCCAGCTCTGCCCAACTCCTTGGCCAGCTCATCTTCGCTCCTGGGACGGCTCATGGAGGCTCCTACGTTGCCTCCGCAGGGTTCCTAGGGCCAGCTCAGCTCCTGGCGCTATCTCCGCATCCTTCCTTGTCCCCGCTGAGCTCGACTCTTTGGTCCAGCTGTGCTCTGCTCTGCTCCTAGACCTGCATCAGCGTCACTCCTGTGATGGACTTGCCTGGACGTTTGTGGCCAGCGCAGCTTGATATTTGGGCTCTGTTTGGCTCCGTTCCCGCGACCGCCTCACCTCGGCTCCTGGAACGTTGCCATAAGGCTCCTGGCCTGGCTCCGCATGGCTCCTAGGCCACACTCTACTCAGCACCTTGGACCAACTCAACTTGACCCCATGTGCCGCCTCAGTTCAGCTTTGCAACCAGCTCAGATTGGATCCTTGGACTAAAACACCATGACAACTGGTGGAAGCTCAGCTCCCATCCTGAGGACAGCGAAGCTTGACTTTTGGGGATGCCTCCACGCGGTTCCTGGGACTGACACAGCTCAGCTCCAGGGGCTTGCTGCCCTCAGCATGCTCAGCATCTCAGCATGACTCTTGAGCTGACCCTGCTCAGCCCTCGCAGCAGCCTTGCCTGGTCTTTTGACACAAAGTCAGATGCACTCTTGTGGCCAGCTCTGCCCAACTCCTTGGCCAGCTCAGATTGGCTCCTTGGACTAAAACACGATGACAACTGGTGGAAGCTCAGCTCCCATCCTGAGGACAGCGAAGCTTCACTTTTGGGGACGCCTCCACGCGGTTCCTGGGACCGACACAGCTCTGCTCCAGGGGCTTGCTGCGCTCAGCATGCTCGGTATCTCGGCCCATCTCCTGAGCTGACTCCGCTCGGCCCTCGTCGCAGCCTTGCCTGGTCTTATGGCACAAAGTCAGATGGGCTCCTGCGGCCAGCTCTGCCCAACTCCTTCGCCAGCTCATCTTGGCTCCTGGGACGGCTCATGGAGGCTCCTACGTTGGCTCCGCAGGGTTCCTAGGGCCGGCTCAGCTCCTGGCGCTATCTCAGCCTCGTTCCGTGTGCCGGCTCAACACGGCTCCTTGGTACAGCTCTGCTTTGCTCCTGGGCCTCCATCAGCTTGGCTCCTGTGATGGACGCGCCTCGGTGTTTGTTGCCAGTGAGGCTCAACCTTGGCACTGTATTTGGCTCACCTCCCGGGACAGCCTCAACTCAGCTCCTGGGATGCCTCTGGAAGGCTCCTGGCCTGGCTCCGCATGGCTCCTAGGCCACACTCCACTCAGCTCCTTGGACCAACTCAACTTGCCCCCATGTGCCGCCTCGGCTTGCCTTTTGGAGCCCGCTCAGCTCGGCTCCTTGCACCAACCTACCTTGACTGCTGGTCGCAGCTCAGCTCGGATCCTGAACAGCGCAGCTTGACTTTTGGGGATGCCTCCACTCGGTTCCTTGGACCGACACAGCTCAGCTCCAGGGGCTGGCTGCCCTCAGCATGCTCAGCATCTCGGCATGACTCTTGAGCTGACTCTGCTCAGCCCTCGCAGCAGCCTTGCCTGGTCTTTTGACACAAAGTCAGAGCGACTCTTGTGGCCAGCTCTGCCCAACTCCTTCGCCAGCTCATCTTGGCTCCTGGGACGGCTCATGGAGGCTCCTACGTTGCCTCCGCAGGGTTCCTAGGGCCAGCTCAGCTCCTGGCGCTATCTCCGCATCCTTCCTTGTCCCCGCTGAGCTCGACTCTTTGGTCCAGCTGTGCTCTGCTCTGCTCCTAGACCTGCATCAGCGTCACTCCTGTGATGGACTTGCCTGGCCGTTTGTGGCCAGCGCAGCTTGATATTTGGGCTCTGTTTGGCTCCGTTCCCGCGACCGCCTCACCTCGGCTCCTTGAACGTTGCCATAAGGCTCCTGGCCTGGCTCCGCATGGCTCCTAGGCCACACTCTACTCAGCACCTTGGACCAACTCAACTTGACCCCATGTGCCGCCTCAGTTCAGCTTTGCAACCAGCTCAGATTGGATCCTTGGACTAAAACACCATGACAACTGGTGGAAGCTCAGCTCCCATCCTGAGGACAGCGAAGCTTGACTTTTGGGGATGCCTCCACGCGGTTCCTGGGACTGACACAGCTCTGCTCCAGGGGCTTGCTGCCCTCAGCATGCTCAGCATTTCAGCATGACTCTTGAGCTGACCCTGCTCAGCCCTCGCAGCAGCCTTGCCTGGTCTTTTGACACAAAGTCAGATGCACTCTTGTGGCCAGCTCTGCCCAACTCCTTGGCCAGCTCAGATTGGCTCCTTGGACTAAAACACGATGACAACTGGTGGAAGCTCAGCTCCCATCCTGAGGACAGCGAAGCTTCACTTTTGGGGACGCCTCCACGCGGTTCCTGGGACCGACACAGCTCTGCTCCAGGGGCTTGCTGCGCTCAGCATGCTCGGTATCTCGGCCCATCTCCTGAGCTGACTCCGCTCGGCCCTCGCCGCAGCCTTGCCTGGTCTTATGGCACAAAGTCAGATGGGCTCCTGCGGCCAGCTCTGCCCAACTCCTTCGCCAGCTCATCTTGGCTCCTGGGACGGCTCATGGAGGCTCCTACGTTGGCTCCGCAGGGTTCCTAGGGCCGGCTCAGCTCCTGGCGCTATCTCAGCCTCGTTCCGTGTGCCGGCTCAACACGGCTCCTTGGTACAGCTCTGCTTTGCTCCTGGGCCTCCATCAGCTTGGCTCCTGTGATGGACTCGCCTCGGCGTTTGTTGCCAGTGAGGCTCAACCTTGGCACTGTATTTGGCTCACCTCCCGGGACAGCCTCAACTCAGCTCCTGGGATGCCTCTGGAAGGCTCCTGGCCTGGCTCCGCATGGCTCCTAGGCCACACTCCACTCAGCTCCTTGGACCAACTCAACTTGCCCCCATGTGCCGCCTCGGCTTGCCTTTTGGAGCCCGCTCAGCTCGGCTCCTTGCACCAACCTACCTTGACTGCTGGTCGCAGCTCAGCTCGGATCCTGAACAGCGCAGCTTGACTTTTGGGGATGCCTCCACTCAGTGCCTTGGACCAACACAGCTCAGCTCCAGGGGCTGGCTGCCCTCAGCATGCTCAGCATCTCGGCATGACTCTTGAGCTGACTCTGCTCAGCCCTCGCAGCAGCCTTGCCTGGTCTTTTGACACAAAGTCAGAGCGACTCTTGTGGCCAGCTCTGCCCAACTCCTTGGCCAGCTCATCTTGGCTCCTGGGACGGCTCATGGAGGCTCCTACGTTGCCTCCGCAGGGTTCCTAGGGCCAGCTCAGCTCCTGGCGCTATCTCCGCATCCTTCCTTGTCCCCGCTGAGCTCGACTCTTTGGTCCAGCTGTGCTCTGCTCTGCTCCTAGACCTGCATCAGCGTCACTCCTGTGATGGACTTGCCTGGACGTTTGTGGCCAGCGCAGCTTGATATTTGGGCTCTGTTTGGCTCCATTCCCGCGACCGCCTCAACTCGGCTCCTGGGACGTTGCCATAAGGCTCCTGGCCTGGCTCCGCATGGCTCCTAGGCCACACTCCACTCAGCTCCTTGGACCAACTCAACTTGCCCCCATGTGCCGCCTCGGCTTGCCTTTTGGAGCCCGCTCAGCTTGGCTCCTTGCACCAACCTACCTTGACTGCTGGTCGCAGCTCAGCTCGGATCCTGAACAGCGCAGCTTGACTTTTGGGGATGCCTCCACTCGGTTCCTTGGACCGACACAGCTCAGCTCCAGGGGCTGGCTGCCCTCAGCATGCTCAGCATCTCGGCATGACTCTTGAGCTGACTCTGCTCAGCCCTCGCAGCAGCCTTGCCTGGTCTTTTGACACAAAGGCAGAGCGACTCTTGTGGCCAGCTCTGCCCAACTCCTTGGCCAGCTCATCTTGGCTCCTGGGACGGCTCATGGAGGCTCCTACGTTGCCTCCGCAGGGTTCCTAGGGCCAGCTCAGCTCCTGGCGCTATCTCCGCATCCTTCCTTGTCCCCGCTGAGCTCGACTCTTTGGTCCAGCTGTGCTCTGCTCTGCTCCTAGACCTGCATCAGCGTCACTCCTGTGACGGACTTGCCTGGACGTTTGTGGCCAGCGCAGCTTGATATTTGGGCTCTGTTTGGCTCCGTTCCCGCGACCGCCTCACCTCGGCTCCTGGAACGTTGCCATAAGGCTCCTGGCCTGGCTCCGCATGGCTCCTAGGCCACACTCTACTCAGCACCTTGGACCAACTCAACTTGACCCCATGTGCCGCCTCAGTTCAGCTTTGCAACCAGCTCAGATTGGATCCTTGGACTAAAACACCATGACAACTGGTGGAAGCTCAGCTCCCATCCTGAGGACAGCGAAGCTTGACTTTTGGGGATGCCTCCACGCGGTTCCTGGGACTGACACAGCTCTGCTCCAGGGGCTTGCTGCCCTCAGCATGCTCAGCATTTCAGCATGACTCTTGAGCTGACCCTGCTCAGCCCTCGCAGCAGCCTTGCCTGGTCTTTTGACACAAAGTCAGATGCACTCTTGTGGCCAGCTCTGCCCAACTCCTTGGCCAGCTCAGATTGGCTCCTTGGACTAAAACACGATGACAACTGGTGGAAGCTCAGCTCCCATCCTGAGGACAGCGAAGCTTCACTTTTGGGGACGCCTCCACGCGGTTCCTGGGACCGACACAGCTCTGCTCCAGGGGCTTGCTGCGCTCAGCATGCTCGGTATCTCGGCCCATCTCCTGAGCTGACTCCGCTCGGCCCTCGCCGCAGCCTTGCCTGGTCTTATGGCACAAAGTCAGATGGGCTCCTGCGGCCAGCTCTGCCCAACTCCTTCGCCAGCTCATCTTGGCTCCTGGGACGGCTCATGGAGGCTCCTACGTTGGCTCCGCAGGGTTCCTAGGGCCGGCTCAGCTCCTGGCGCTATCTCAGCCTCGTTCCGTGTGCCGGCTCAACACGGCTCCTTGGTACAGCTCTGCTTTGCTCCTGGGCCTCCATCAGCTTGGCTCCTGTGATGGACTCGCCTCGGCGTTTGTTGCCAGTGAGGCTCAACCTTGGCACTGTATTTGGCTCACCTCCCGGGACAGCCTCAACTCAGCTCCTGGGATGCCTCTGGAAGGCTCCTGGCCTGGCTCCGCATGGCTCCTAGGCCACACTCCACTCAGCTCCTTGGACCAACTCAACTTGCCCCCATGTGCCGCCTCGGCTTGCCTTTTGGAGCCCGCTCAGCTCGGCTCCTTGCACCAACCTACCTTGACTGCTGGTCGCAGCTCAGCTCGGATCCTGAACAGCGCAGCTTGACTTTTGGGGATGCCTCCACTCGGTTCCTTGGACCGACACAGCTCAGCTCCAGGGGCTGGCTGCCCTCAGCATGCTCAGCATCTCGGCATGACTCTTGAGCTGACTCTGCTCAGCCCTCGCAGCAGCCTTGCCTGGTCTTTTGACACAAAGGCAGAGCGACTCTTGTGGCCAGCTCTGCCCAACTCCTTGGCCAGCTCATCTTGGCTCCTGGGACGGCTCATGGAGGCTCCTACGTTGCCTCCGCAGGGTTCCTAGGGCCAGCTCAGCTCCTGGCGCTATCTCCGCATCCTTCCTTGTCCCCGCTGAGCTCGACTCTTTGGTCCAGCTGTGCTCTGCTCTGCTCCTAGACCTGCATCAGCGTCACTCCTGTGATGGACTTGCCTGGACGTTTGTGGCCAGCGCAGCTTGATATTTGGGCTCTGTTTGGCTCCATTCCCGCGACCGCCTCAACTCGGCTCCTGGGACGTTGCCATAAGGCTCCTGGCCTGGCTCCGCATGGCTCCTAGGCCACACTCCACTCAGCTCCTTGGACCAACTCAACTTGCCCCCATGTGCCGCCTCGGCTTGCCTTTTGGAGCCCGCTCAGCTTGGCTCCTTGCACCAACCTACCTTGACTGCTGGTCGCAGCTCAGCTCGGATCCTGAACAGCGCAGCTTGACTTTTGGGGATGCCTCCACTCGGTTCCTTGGACCGACACAGCTCAGCTCCAGGGGCTGGCTGCCCTCAGCATGCTCAGCATCTCGGCATGACTCTTGAGCTGACTCTGCTCAGCCCTCGCAGCAGCCTTGCCTGGTCTTTTGACACAAAGGCAGAGCGACTCTTGTGGCCAGCTCTGCCCAACTCCTTGGCCAGCTCATCTTGGCTCCTGGGACGGCTCATGGAGGCTCCTACGTTGCCTCCGCAGGGTTCCTAGGGCCAGCTCAGCTCCTGGCGCTATCTCCGCATCCTTCCTTGTCCCCGCTGAGCTCGACTCTTTGGTCCAGCTGTGCTCTGCTCTGCTCCTAGACCTGCATCAGCGTCACTCCTGTGACGGACTTGCCTGGACGTTTGTGGCCAGCGCAGCTTGATATTTGGGCTCTGTTTGGCTCCGTTCCCGCGACCGCCTCACCTCGGCTCCTGGAACGTTGCCATAAGGCTCCTGGCCTGGCTCCGCATGGCTCCTAGGCCACACTCTACTCAGCACCTTGGACCAACTCAACTTGACCCCATGTGCCGCCTCAGTTCAGCTTTGCAACCAGCTTAGATTGGATCCTTGGACTAAAACACCATGACAACTGGTGGAAGCTCAGCTCCCATCCTGAGGACAGCGAAGCTTGACTTTTGGGGATGCCTCCACGCGGTTCCTGGGACTGACACAGCTCTGCTCCAGGGGCTTGCTGCCCTCAGCATGCTCAGCATTTCAGCATGACTCTTGAGCTGACCCTGCTCAGCCCTCGCAGCAGCCTTGCCTGGTCTTTTGACACAAAGTCAGATGCACTCTTGTGGCCAGCTCTGCCCAACTCCTTGGCCAGCTCAGATTGGCTCCTTGGACTAAAACACGATGACAACTGGTGGAAGCTCAGCTCCCATCCTGAGGACAGCGAAGCTTCACTTTTGGGGACGCCTCCACGCGGTTCCTGGGACCGACACAGCTCTGCTCCAGGGGCTTGCTGCGCTCAGCATGCTCGGTATCTCGGCCCATCTCCTGAGCTGACTCCGCTCGGCCCTCGCCGCAGCCTTGCCTGGTCTTATGGCACAAAGTCAGATGGGCTCCTGCGGCCAGCTCTGCCCAACTCCTTCGCCAGCTCATCTTGGCTCCTGGGACGGCTCATGTAGGCTCCTACGTTGGCTCCGCAGGGTTCCTAGGGCCGGCTCAGCTCCTGGCGCTATCTCAGCCTCGTTCCGTGTGCCGGCTCAACATGGCTCCTTGGTACAGCTCTGCTTTGCTCCTGGGCCTCCATCAGCTTGGCTCCTGTGATGGACTTGCCTCGGTGTTTGTTGCCAGTGAGGCTCAACCTTGGCACTGTATTTGGCTCACCTCCCGGGACAGCCTCAACTCAGCTCCTGGGATGCCTCTGGAAGGCTCCTGGCCTGGCTCCGCATGGCTCCTAGGCCACACTCCACTCAGCTCCTTGGACCAACTCAACTTGCCCCCATGTGCCGCCTCGGCTTGCCTTTTGGAGCCCGCTCAGCTCGGCTCCTTGCACCAACCTACCTTGACTGCTGGTCGCAGCTCAGCTCGGATCCTCAACAGCGCAGCTTGACTTTTGGGGATGCCTCCACTCAGTGCCTTGGACCAACACAGCTCAGCTCCAGGGGCTGGCTGCCCTCAGCATGCTCAGCATCTCGGCATGACTCTTGAGCTGACTCTGCTCAGCCCTCGCAGCAGCCTTGCCTGGTCTTTTGACACAAAGTCAGAGCGACTCTTGTGGCCAGCTCTGCCCAACTCCTTGGCCAGCTCATCTTGGCTCCTGGGACGGCTCATGGAGGCTCCTACCTTGCCTCCGCAGGGTTCCTAGGGCCAGCTCAGCTCCTGGCGCTATCTCCGCATCCTTCCTTGTCCCCGCTGAGCTCGACTCTTTGGTCCAGCTGTGCTCTGCTCTGCTCCTAGACCTGCATCAGCGTCACTCCTGTGATGGACTTGCCTGGACGTTTGTGGCCAGCGCAGCTTGATATTTGGGCTCTGTTTGGCTCCATTCCCGCGACCGCCTCAACTCGGCTCCTGGGACGTTGCCATAAGGCTCCTGGCCTGGCTCCGCATGGCTCCTAGGCCACACTCCACTCAGCTCCTTGGACCAACTCAACTTGCCCCCATGTGCCGCCTCGGCTTGCCTTTTGGAGCCCGCTCAGCTCGGCTCCTTGCACCAACCTACCTTGACTGCTGGTCGCAGCTCAGCTCGGATCCTGAACAGCGCAGCTTGACTTTTGGGGATGCCTCCACTCAGTGCCTTGGACCAACACAGCTCAGCTCCAGGGGCTGGCTGCCCTCAGCATGCTCAGCATCTCGGCATGACTCTTGAGCTGACTCTGCTCAGCCCTCGCAGCAGCCTTGCCTGGTCTTTTGACACAAAGTCAGAGCGACTCTTGTGGCCAGCTCTGCCCAACTCCTTGGCCAGCTCATCTTGGCTCCTGGGACGGCTCATGGAGGCTCCTACGTTGCCTCCGCAGGGTTCCTAGGGCCAGCTCAGCTCCTGGCGCTATCTCCGCATCCTTCCTTGTCCCCGCTGAGCTCGACTCTTTGGTCCAGCTGTGCTCTGCTCTGCTCCTAGACCTGCATCAGCGTCACTCCTGTGATGGACTTGCCTGGACGTTTGTGGCCAGCGCAGCTTGATATTTGGGCTCTGTTTGGCTCCGTTCCCGCGACCGCCTCACCTCGGCTCCTGGAACGTTGCCATAAGGCTCCTGGCCTGGCTCCGCATGGCTCCTAGGCCACACTCTACTCAGCACCTTGGACCAACTCAACTTGCCCCCATGTGCCGCCTCAGTTCAGCTTTGCAACCAGCTCAGATTGGATCCTTGGACTAAAACACCATGACAACTGGTGGAAGCTCAGCTCCCATCCTGAGGACAGCGAAGCTTGACTTTTGGGGATGCCTCCACGCGGTTCCTGGGACTGACACAGCTCAGCTCCAGGGGCTTGCTGCCCTCAGCATGCTCAGCATCTCAGCATGACTCTTGAGCTGACCCTGCTCAGCCCTCGCAGCAGCCTTGCCTGGTCTTTTGACACAAAGTCAGATGCACTCTTGTGGCCAGCTCTGCCCAACTCCTTGGCCAGCTCAGATTGGCTCCTTGGACTAAAACACGATGACAACTGGTGGAAGCTCAGCTCCCATCCTGAGGACAGCGAAGCTTCACTTTTGGGGACGCCTCCACGCGGTTCCTGGGACCGACACAGCTCTGCTCCAGGGGCTTGCTGCGCTCAGCATGCTCGGTATCTCGGCCCATCTCCTGAGCTGACTCCGCTCGGCCCTCGCCGCAGCCTTGCCTGGTCTTATGGCACAAAGTCAGATGGGCTCCTGCGGCCAGCTCTGCCCAACTCCTTCGCCAGCTCATCTTGGCTCCTGGGACGGCTCATGGAGGCTCCTACGTTGGCTCCGCAGGGTTCCTAGGGCCGGCTCAGCTCCTGGCGCTATCTCAGCCTCGTTCCGTGTGCCGGCTCAACACGGCTCCTTGGTACAGCTCTGCTTTGCTCCTGGGCCTCCATCAGCTTGGCTCCTGTGATGGACTCGCCTCGGCGTTTGTTGCCAGTGAGGCTCAACCTTGGCACTGTATTTGGCTCACCTCCCGGGACAGCCTCAACTCAGCTCCTGGGATGCCTCTGGAAGGCTCCTGGCCTGGCTCCGCATGGCTCCTAGGCCACACTCCACTCAGCTCCTTGGACCAACTCAACTTGCCCCCATGTGCCGCCTCGGCTTGCCTTTTGGAGCCCGCTCAGCTCGGCTCCTTGCACCAACCTACCTTGACTGCTGGTCGCAGCTCAGCTCGGATCCTGAACAGCGCAGCTTGACTTTTGGGGATGCCTCCACTCAGTGCCTTGGACCAACACAGCTCAGCTCCAGGGGCTGGCTGCCCTCAGCATGCTCAGCATCTCGGCATGACTCTTGAGCTGACTCTGCTCAGCCCTCGCAGCAGCCTTGCCTGGTCTTTTGACACAAAGTCAGAGCGACTCTTGTGGCCAGCTCTGCCCAACTCCTTGGCCAGCTCATCTTCGCTCCTGGGACGGCTCATGGAGGCTCCTACGTTGCCTCCGCAGGGTTCCTAGGGCCAGCTCAGCTCCTGGCGCTATCTCCGCATCCTTCCTTGTCCCCGCTGAGCTCGACTCTTTGGTCCAGCTGTGCTCTGCTCTGCTCCTAGACCTGCATCAGCGTCACTCCTGTGATGGACTTGCCTGGACGTTTGTGGCCAGCGCAGCTTGATATTTGGGCTCTGTTTGGCTCCATTCCCGCGACCGCCTCAACTCGGCTCCTGGGACGTTGCCATAAGGCTCCTGGCCTGGCTCCGCATGGCTCCTAGGCCACACTCCACTCAGCTCCTTGGACCAACTCAACTTGCCCCCATGTGCCGCCTCGGCTTGCCTTTTGGAGCCCGCTCAGCTTGGCTCCTTGCACCAACCTACCTTGACTGCTGGTCGCAGCTCAGCTCGGATCCTGAACAGCGCAGCTTGACTTTTGGGGATGCCTCCACTCGGTTCCTTGGACCGACACAGCTCAGCTCCAGGGGCTGGCTGCCCTCAGCATGCTCAGCATCTCGGCATGACTCTTGAGCTGACTCTGCTCAGCCCTCGCAGCAGCCTTGCCTGGTCTTTTGACACAAAGGCAGAGCGACTCTTGTGGCCAGCTCTGCCCAACTCCTTGGCCAGCTCATCTTGGCTCCTGGGACGGCTCATGGAGGCTCCTACGTTGCCTCCGCAGGGTTCCTAGGGCCAGCTCAGCTCCTGGCGCTATCTCCGCATCCTTCCTTGTCCCCGCTGAGCTCGACTCTTTGGTCCAGCTGTGCTCTGCTCTGCTCCTAGACCTGCATCAGCGTCACTCCTGTGACGGACTTGCCTGGACGTTTGTGGCCAGCGCAGCTTGATATTTGGGCTCTGTTTGGCTCCGTTCCCGCGACCGCCTCACCTCGGCTCCTGGAACGTTGCCATAAGGCTCCTGGCCTGGCTCCGCATGGCTCCTAGGCCACACTCTACTCAGCACCTTGGACCAACTCAACTTGACCCCATGTGCCGCCTCAGTTCAGCTTTGCAACCAGCTCAGATTGGATCCTTGGACTAAAACACCATGACAACTGGTGGAAGCTCAGCTCCCATCCTGAGGACAGCGAAGCTTGACTTTTGGGGATGCCTCCACGCGGTTCCTGGGACTGACACAGCTCTGCTCCAGGGGCTTGCTGCCCTCAGCATGCTCAGCATTTCAGCATGACTCTTGAGCTGACCCTGCTCAGCCCTCGCAGCAGCCTTGCCTGGTCTTTTGACACAAAGTCAGATGCACTCTTGTGGCCAGCTCTGCCCAACTCCTTGGCCAGCTCAGATTGGCTCCTTGGACTAAAACACGATGACAACTGGTGGAAGCTCAGCTCCCATCCTGAGGACAGCGAAGCTTCACTTTTGGGGACGCCTCCACGCGGTTCCTGGGACCGACACAGCTCTGCTCCAGGGGCTTGCTGCGCTCAGCATGCTCGGTATCTCGGCCCATCTCCTGAGCTGACTCCGCTCGGCCCTCGCCGCAGCCTTGCCTGGTCTTATGGCACAAAGTCAGATGGGCTCCTGCGGCCAGCTCTGCCCAACTCCTTCGCCAGCTCATCTTGGCTCCTGGGACGGCTCATGGAGGCTCCTACGTTGGCTCCGCAGGGTTCCTAGGGCCGGCTCAGCTCCTGGCGCTATCTCAGCCTCGTTCCGTGTGCCGGCTCAACACGGCTCCTTGGTACAGCTCTGCTTTGCTCCTGGGCCTCCATCAGCTTGGCTCCTGTGATGGACTCGCCTCGGCGTTTGTTGCCAGTGAGGCTCAACCTTGGCACTGTATTTGGCTCACCTCCCGGGACAGCCTCAACTCAGCTCCTGGGATGCCTCTGGAAGGCTCCTGGCCTGGCTCCGCATGGCTCCTAGGCCACACTCCACTCAGCTCCTTGGACCAACTCAACTTGCCCCCATGTGCCGCCTCGGCTTGCCTTTTGGAGCCCGCTCAGCTCGGCTCCTTGCACCAACCTACCTTGACTGCTGGTCGCAGCTCAGCTCGGATCCTGAACAGCGCAGCTTGACTTTTGGGGATGCCTCCACTCGGTTCCTTGGACCGACACAGCTCAGCTCCAGGGGCTGGCTGCCCTCAGCATGCTCAGCATCTCGGCATGACTCTTGAGCTGACTCTGCTCAGCCCTCGCAGCAGCCTTGCCTGGTCTTTTGACACAAAGGCAGAGCGACTCTTGTGGCCAGCTCTGCCCAACTCCTTGGCCAGCTCATCTTGGCTCCTGGGACGGCTCATGGAGGCTCCTACGTTGCCTCCGCAGGGTTCCTAGGGCCAGCTCAGCTCCTGGCGCTATCTCCGCATCCTTCCTTGTCCCCGCTGAGCTCGACTCTTTGGTCCAGCTGTGCTCTGCTCTGCTCCTAGACCTGCATCAGCGTCACTCCTGTGATGGACTTGCCTGGACGTTTGTGGCCAGCGCAGCTTGATATTTGGGCTCTGTTTGGCTCCATTCCCGCGACCGCCTCAACTCGGCTCCTGGGACGTTGCCATAAGGCTCCTGGCCTGGCTCCGCATGGCTCCTAGGCCACACTCCACTCAGCTCCTTGGACCAACTCAACTTGCCCCCATGTGCCGCCTCGGCTTGCCTTTTGGAGCCCGCTCAGCTTGGCTCCTTGCACCAACCTACCTTGACTGCTGGTCGCAGCTCAGCTCGGATCCTGAACAGCGCAGCTTGACTTTTGGGGATGCCTCCACTCGGTTCCTTGGACCGACACAGCTCAGCTCCAGGGGCTGGCTGCCCTCAGCATGCTCAGCATCTCGGCATGACTCTTGAGCTGACTCTGCTCAGCCCTCGCAGCAGCCTTGCCTGGTCTTTTGACACAAAGGCAGAGCGACTCTTGTGGCCAGCTCTGCCCAACTCCTTGGCCAGCTCATCTTGGCTCCTGGGACGGCTCATGGAGGCTCCTACGTTGCCTCCGCAGGGTTCCTAGGGCCAGCTCAGCTCCTGGCGCTATCTCCGCATCCTTCCTTGTCCCCGCTGAGCTCGACTCTTTGGTCCAGCTGTGCTCTGCTCTGCTCCTAGACCTGCATCAGCGTCACTCCTGTGACGGACTTGCCTGGACGTTTGTGGCCAGCGCAGCTTGATATTTGGGCTCTGTTTGGCTCCGTTCCCGCGACCGCCTCACCTCGGCTCCTGGAACGTTGCCATAAGGCTCCTGGCCTGGCTCCGCATGGCTCCTAGGCCACACTCTACTCAGCACCTTGGACCAACTCAACTTGACCCCATGTGCCGCCTCAGTTCAGCTTTGCAACCAGCTTAGATTGGATCCTTGGACTAAAACACCATGACAACTGGTGGAAGCTCAGCTCCCATCCTGAGGACAGCGAAGCTTGACTTTTGGGGATGCCTCCACGCGGTTCCTGGGACTGACACAGCTCTGCTCCAGGGGCTTGCTGCCCTCAGCATGCTCAGCATTTCAGCATGACTCTTGAGCTGACCCTGCTCAGCCCTCGCAGCAGCCTTGCCTGGTCTTTTGACACAAAGTCAGATGCACTCTTGTGGCCAGCTCTGCCCAACTCCTTGGCCAGCTCAGATTGGCTCCTTGGACTAAAACACGATGACAACTGGTGGAAGCTCAGCTCCCATCCTGAGGACAGCGAAGCTTCACTTTTGGGGACGCCTCCACGCGGTTCCTGGGACCGACACAGCTCTGCTCCAGGGGCTTGCTGCGCTCAGCATGCTCGGTATCTCGGCCCATCTCCTGAGCTGACTCCGCTCGGCCCTCGCCGCAGCCTTGCCTGGTCTTATGGCACAAAGTCAGATGGGCTCCTGCGGCCAGCTCTGCCCAACTCCTTCGCCAGCTCATCTTGGCTCCTGGGACGGCTCATGGAGGCTCCTACGTTGGCTCCGCAGGGTTCCTAGGGCCGGCTCAGCTCCTGGCGCTATCTCAGCCTCGTTCCGTGTGCCGGCTCAACATGGCTCCTTGGTACAGCTCTGCTTTGCTCCTGGGCCTCCATCAGCTTGGCTCCTGTGATGGACTTGCCTCGGTGTTTGTTGCCAGTGAGGCTCAACCTTGGCACTGTATTTGGCTCACCTCCCGGGACAGCCTCAACTCAGCTCCTGGGATGCCTCTGGAAGGCTCCTGGCCTGGCTCCGCATGGCTCCTAGGCCACACTCCACTCAGCTCCTTGGACCAACTCAACTTGCCCCCATGTGCCGCCTCGGCTTGCCTTTTGGAGCCCGCTCAGCTCGGCTCCTTGCACCAACCTACCTTGACTGCTGGTCGCAGCTCAGCTCGGATCCTCAACAGCGCAGCTTGACTTTTGGGGATGCCTCCACTCAGTGCCTTGGACCAACACAGCTCAGCTCCAGGGGCTGGCTGCCCTCAGCATGCTCAGCATCTCGGCATGACTCTTGAGCTGACTCTGCTCAGCCCTCGCAGCAGCCTTGCCTGGTCTTTTGACACAAAGTCAGAGCGACTCTTGTGGCCAGCTCTGCCCAACTCCTTGGCCAGCTCATCTTGGCTCCTGGGACGGCTCATGGAGGCTCCTACCTTGCCTCCGCAGGGTTCCTAGGGCCAGCTCAGCTCCTGGCGCTATCTCCGCATCCTTCCTTGTCCCCGCTGAGCTCGACTCTTTGGTCCAGCTGTGCTCAGCTCTGCTCCTAGACCTGCATCAGCGTCACTCCTGTGATGGACTTGCCTGGACGTTTGTGGCCAGCGCAGCTTGATATTTGGGCTCTGTTTGGCTCCATTCCCGCGACCGCCTCAACTCGGCTCCTGAGACGTTGCCATAAGGCTCCTGGCCTGGCTCCGCATGGCTCCTAGGCCACACTCCACTCAGCTCCTTGGACCAACTCAACTTGCCCCCATGTGCCGCCTCGGCTTGCCTTTTGGAGCCCGCTCAGCTTGGCTCCTTGCACCAACCTACCTTGACTGCTGGTGGCAGACGAGCTCGGATCCTGAACAGCGCAGCTTGACTTTTGGGGATGCCTCCACTCAGTGCCTTGGACCAACACAGCTCAGCTCCAGGGGCTGGCTGCCCTCAGCATGCTCAGCATCTCGGCATGACTCTTGAGCTGACTCTGCTCAGCCCTCGCAGCAGCCTTGCCTGGTCTTTTGACACAAAGGCAGAGCGACTCTTGTGGCCAGCTCTGCCCAACTCCTTGGCCAGCTCATCTTGGCTCCTGGGACGGCTCATGGAGGCTCCTACGTTGCCTCCGCAGGGTTCCTAGGGCCAGCTCAGCTCCTGGCGCTATCTCCGCATCCTTCCTTGTCCCCGCTGAGCTCGACTCTTTGGTCCAGCTGTGCTCTGCTCTGCTCCTAGACCTGCATCAGCGTCACTCCTGTGACGGACTTGCCTGGACGTTTGTGGCCAGCGCAGCTTGATATTTGGGCTCTGTTTGGCTCCGTTCCCGCGACCGCCTCACCTCGGCTCCTGGAACGTTGCCATAAGGCTCCTGGCCTGGCTCCGCATGGCTCCTAGGCCACACTCTACTCAGCACCTTGGACCAACTCAACTTGACCCCATGTGCCGCCTCAGTTCAGCTTTGCAACCAGCTCAGATTGGATCCTTGGACTAAAACACCATGACAACTGGTGGAAGCTCAGCTCCCATCCTGAGGACAGCGAAGCTTGACTTTTGGGGATGCCTCCACGCGGTTCCTGGGACTGACACAGCTCTGCTCCAGGGGCTTGCTGCCCTCAGCATGCTCAGCATTTCAGCATGACTCTTGAGCTGACCCTGCTCAGCCCTCGCAGCAGCCTTGCCTGGTCTTTTGACACAAAGTCAGATGCACTCTTGTGGCCAGCTCTGCCCAACTCCTTGGCCAGCTCAGATTGGCTCCTTGGACTAAAACACGATGACAACTGGTGGAAGCTCAGCTCCCATCCTGAGGACAGCGAAGCTTCACTTTTGGGGACGCCTCCACGCGGTTCCTGGGACCGACACAGCTCTGCTCCAGGGGCTTGCTGCGCTCAGCATGCTCGGTATCTCGGCCCATCTCCTGAGCTGACTCCGCTCGGCCCTCGCCGCAGCCTTGCCTGGTCTTATGGCACAAAGTCAGATGGGCTCCTGCGGCCAGCTCTGCCCAACTCCTTCGCCAGCTCATCTTGGCTCCTGGGACGGCTCATGGAGGCTCCTACGTTGGCTCCGCAGGGTTCCTAGGGCCGGCTCAGCTCCTGGCGCTATCTCAGCCTCGTTCCGTGTGCCGGCTCAACACGGCTCCTTGGTACAGCTCTGCTTTGCTCCTGGGCCTCCATCAGCTTGGCTCCTGTGATGGACTCGCCTCGGCGTTTGTTGCCAGTGAGGCTCAACCTTGGCACTGTATTTGGCTCACCTCCCGGGACAGCCTCAACTCAGCTCCTGGGATGCCTCTGGAAGGCTCCTGGCCTGGCTCCGCATGGCTCCTAGGCCACACTCCACTCAGCTCCTTGGACCAACTCAACTTGCCCCCATGTGCCGCCTCGGCTTGCCTTTTGGAGCCCGCTCAGCTCGGCTCCTTGCACCAACCTACCTTGACTGCTGGTCGCAGCTCAGCTCGGATCCTGAACAGCGCAGCTTGACTTTTGGGGATGCCTCCACTCGGTTCCTTGGACCGACACAGCTCAGCTCCAGGGGCTGGCTGCCCTCAGCATGCTCAGCATCTCGGCATGACTCTTGAGCTGACTCTGCTCAGCCCTCGCAGCAGCCTTGCCTGGTCTTTTGACACAAAGGCAGAGCGACTCTTGTGGCCAGCTCTGCCCAACTCCTTGGCCAGCTCATCTTGGCTCCTGGGACGGCTCATGGAGGCTCCTACGTTGCCTCCGCAGGGTTCCTAGGGCCAGCTCAGCTCCTGGCGCTATCTCCGCATCCTTCCTTGTCCCCGCTGAGCTCGACTCTTTGGTCCAGCTGTGCTCTGCTCTGCTCCTAGACCTGCATCAGCGTCACTCCTGTGATGGACTTGCCTGGACGTTTGTGGCCAGCGCAGCTTGATATTTGGGCTCTGTTTGGCTCCATTCCCGCGACCGCCTCAACTCGGCTCCTGGGACGTTGCCATAAGGCTCCTGGCCTGGCTCCGCATGGCTCCTAGGCCACACTCCACTCAGCTCCTTGGACCAACTCAACTTGCCCCCATGTGCCGCCTCGGCTTGCCTTTTGGAGCCCGCTCAGCTTGGCTCCTTGCACCAACCTACCTTGACTGCTGGTCGCAGCTCAGCTCGGATCCTGAACAGCGCAGCTTGACTTTTGGGGATGCCTCCACTCGGTTCCTTGGACCGACACAGCTCAGCTCCAGGGGCTGGCTGCCCTCAGCATGCTCAGCATCTCGGCATGACTCTTGAGCTGACTCTGCTCAGCCCTCGCAGCAGCCTTGCCTGGTCTTTTGACACAAAGGCAGAGCGACTCTTGTGGCCAGCTCTGCCCAACTCCTTGGCCAGCTCATCTTGGCTCCTGGGACGGCTCATGGAGGCTCCTACGTTGCCTCCGCAGGGTTCCTAGGGCCAGCTCAGCTCCTGGCGCTATCTCCGCATCCTTCCTTGTCCCCGCTGAGCTCGACTCTTTGGTCCAGCTGTGCTCTGCTCTGCTCCTAGACCTGCATCAGCGTCACTCCTGTGACGGACTTGCCTGGACGTTTGTGGCCAGCGCAGCTTGATATTTGGGCTCTGTTTGGCTCCGTTCCCGCGACCGCCTCACCTCGGCTCCTGGAACGTTGCCATAAGGCTCCTGGCCTGGCTCCGCATGGCTCCTAGGCCACACTCTACTCAGCACCTTGGACCAACTCAACTTGACCCCATGTGCCGCCTCAGTTCAGCTTTGCAACCAGCTTAGATTGGATCCTTGGACTAAAACACCATGACAACTGGTGGAAGCTCAGCTCCCATCCTGAGGACAGCGAAGCTTGACTTTTGGGGATGCCTCCACGCGGTTCCTGGGACTGACACAGCTCTGCTCCAGGGGCTTGCTGCCCTCAGCATGCTCAGCATTTCAGCATGACTCTTGAGCTGACCCTGCTCAGCCCTCGCAGCAGCCTTGCCTGGTCTTTTGACACAAAGTCAGATGCACTCTTGTGGCCAGCTCTGCCCAACTCCTTGGCCAGCTCAGATTGGCTCCTTGGACTAAAACACGATGACAACTGGTGGAAGCTCAGCTCCCATCCTGAGGACAGCGAAGCTTCACTTTTGGGGACGCCTCCACGCGGTTCCTGGGACCGACACAGCTCTGCTCCAGGGGCTTGCTGCGCTCAGCATGCTCGGTATCTCGGCCCATCTCCTGAGCTGACTCCGCTCGGCCCTCGCCGCAGCCTTGCCTGGTCTTATGGCACAAAGTCAGATGGGCTCCTGCGGCCAGCTCTGCCCAACTCCTTCGCCAGCTCATCTTGGCTCCTGGGACGGCTCATGGAGGCTCCTACGTTGGCTCCGCAGGGTTCCTAGGGCCGGCTCAGCTCCTGGCGCTATCTCAGCCTCGTTCCGTGTGCCGGCTCAACATGGCTCCTTGGTACAGCTCTGCTTTGCTCCTGGGCCTCCATCAGCTTGGCTCCTGTGATGGACTTGCCTCGGTGTTTGTTGCCAGTGAGGCTCAACCTTGGCACTGTATTTGGCTCACCTCCCGGGACAGCCTCAACTCAGCTCCTGGGATGCCTCTGGAAGGCTCCTGGCCTGGCTCCGCATGGCTCCTAGGCCACACTCCACTCAGCTCCTTGGACCAACTCAACTTGCCCCCATGTGCCGCCTCGGCTTGCCTTTTGGAGCCCGCTCAGCTCGGCTCCTTGCACCAACCTACCTTGACTGCTGGTCGCAGCTCAGCTCGGATCCTCAACAGCGCAGCTTGACTTTTGGGGATGCCTCCACTCAGTGCCTTGGACCAACACAGCTCAGCTCCAGGGGCTGGCTGCCCTCAGCATGCTCAGCATCTCGGCATGACTCTTGAGCTGACTCTGCTCAGCCCTCGCAGCAGCCTTGCCTGGTCTTTTGACACAAAGTCAGAGCGACTCTTGTGGCCAGCTCTGCCCAACTCCTTGGCCAGCTCATCTTGGCTCCTGGGACGGCTCATGGAGGCTCCTACCTTGCCTCCGCAGGGTTCCTAGGGCCAGCTCAGCTCCTGGCGCTATCTCCGCATCCTTCCTTGTCCCCGCTGAGCTCGACTCTTTGGTCCAGCTGTGCTCAGCTCTGCTCCTAGACCTGCATCAGCGTCACTCCTGTGATGGACTTGCCTGGACGTTTGTGGCCAGCGCAGCTTGATATTTGGGCTCTGTTTGGCTCCATTCCCGCGACCGCCTCAACTCGGCTCCTGAGACGTTGCCATAAGGCTCCTGGCCTGGCTCCGCATGGCTCCTAGGCCACACTCCACTCAGCTCCTTGGACCAACTCAACTTGCCCCCATGTGCCGCCTCGGCTTGCCTTTTGGAGCCCGCTCAGCTTGGCTCCTTGCACCAACCTACCTTGACTGCTGGTGGCAGACGAGCTCGGATCCTGAACAGCGCAGCTTGACTTTTGGGGATGCCTCCACTCAGTGCCTTGGACCAACACAGCTCAGCTCCAGGGGCTGGCTGCCCTCAGCATGCTCAGCATCTCGGCATGACTCTTGAGCTGACTCTGCTCAGCCCTCGCAGCAGCCTTGCCTGGTCTTTTGACACAAAGTCAGAGCGACTCTTGTGGCCAGCTCTGCCCAACTCCTTGGCCAGCTCATCTTGGCTCCTGGGACGGCTCATGGAGGCTCCTACGTTGCCTCCGCAGGGTTCCTAGGGCCAGCTCAGCTCCTGGCGCTATCTCCGCATCCTTCCTTGTCCCCGCTGAGCTCGACTCTTTGATCCAGCTGTGCTCTGCTCTGCTCCTAGACCTGCATCAGCGTCACTCCTGTGATGGACTTGCCTGGACGTTTGTGGCCAGCGCAGCTTGATATTTGGGCTCTGTTTGGCTCCATTCCCGCGACCGCCTCACCTCGGCTCCTGGAACGTTGCCATAAGGCTCCTGGCCTGGCTCCGCATGGCTCCTAGGCCACACTCTACTCAGCACCTTGGACCAACTCAACTTGCCCCCATGTGCCGCCTCAGTTCAGCTTTGCAACCAGCTTAGATTGGATCCTTGGACTAAAACACCATGACAACTGGTGGAAGCTCAGCTCCCATCCTGAGGACAGCGAAGCTTGACTTTTGGGGATGCCTCCACGCGGTTCCTGGGACTGACACAGCTCTGCTCCAGGGGCTTGCTGCCCTCAGCATGCTCAGCATTTCAGCATGACTCTTGAGCTGACCCTGCTCAGCCCTCGCAGCAGCCTTGCCTGGTCTTTTGACACAAAGTCAGATGCACTCTTGTGGCCAGCTCTGCCCAACTCCTTGGCCAGCTCAGATTGGCTCCTTGGACTAAAACACCATGACAACTGGTGGAAGCTCAGCTCCCATCCTGAGGACAGCGAAGCTTCACTTTTGGGGACGCCTCCACGCGGTTCCTGGGACCGACACAGCTCTGCTCCAGGGGCTTGCTGCGCTCAGCATGCTCGGTATCTCGGCCCATCTCCTGAGCTGACTCCGCTCGGCCCTCGCCGCAGCCTTGCCTGGTCTTATGGCACAAAGTCAGATGGGCTCCTGCGGCCAGCTCTGCCCAACTCCTTCGCCAGCTCATCTTGGCTCCTGGGACGGCTCATGGAGGCTCCTACGTT
Organism: Chroicocephalus ridibundus; assembly: GCF_963924245.1. NCBI lineage: Eukaryota > Metazoa > Chordata > Aves > Charadriiformes > Laridae > Chroicocephalus > Chroicocephalus ridibundus. Next base: position 7,802,577 of record NC_086305.1, on the reverse strand, counting down.
GGCTCCGCAGGGTTCCTAGGGCCGGCTCAGCTCCTGGCGCTATCTCAGCCTCGTTCCGTGTGCCGGCTCAACACGGCTCCTTGGTACAGCTCTGCTTTGCTCCTGGGCCTCCATCAGCTTGGCTCCTGTGATGGACTCGCCTCGGCGTTTGTTGCCAGTGAGGCTCAACCTTGGCACTGTATTTGGCTCACCTCCCGGGACAGCCTCAACTCAGCTCCTGGGATGCCTCTGGAAGGCTCCTGGCCTGGCTCCGCATGGCTCCTAGGCCACACTCCACTCAGCTCCTTGGACCAACTCAACTTGCCCCCATGTGCCGCCTCGGATTGCCTTTTGGAGCCCGCTCAGCTCGGCTCCTTGCACCAACCTACCTTGACTGCTGGTCGCAGCTCAGCTCGGATCCTGAACAGCGCAGCTTGACTTTTGGGGATGCCTCCACTCAGTGCCTTGGACCAACACAGCTCAGCTCCAGGGGCTGGCTGCCCTCAGCATGCTCAGCATCTCGGCATGACTCTTGAGCTGACTCTGCTCAGCCCTCGCAGCAGCCTTGCCTGGTCTTTTGACACAAAGTCAGAGCGACTCTTGTGGCCAGCTCTGCCCAACTCCTTGGCCAGCTCATCTTCGCTCCTGGGACGGCTCATGGAGGCTCCTACGTTGCCTCCGCAGGGTTCCTAGGGCCAGCTCAGCTCCTGGCGCTATCTCCGCATCCTTCCTTGTCCCCGCTGAGCTCGACTCTTTGGTCCAGCTGTGCTCTGCTCTGCTCCTAGACCTGCATCAGCGTCACTCCTGTGATGGACTTGCCTGGACGTTTGTGGCCAGCGCAGCTTGATATTTGGGCTCTGTTTGGCTCCATTCCCGCGACCGCCTCAACTCGGCTCCTGGGACGTTGCCATAAGGCTCCTGGCCTGGCTCCGCATGGCTCCTAGGCCACACTCCACTCAGCTCCTTGGACCAACTCAACTTGCCCCCATGTGCCGCCTCGGCTTGCCTTTTGGAGCCCGCTCAGCTTGGCTCCTTGCACCAACCTACCTTGACTGCTGGTCGCAGCTCAGCTCGGATCCTGAACAGCGCAGCTTGACTTTTGGGGATGCCTCCACTCAGTTCCTTGGACCGACACAGCTCAGCTCCAGGGGCTGGCTGCCCTCAGCATGCTCAGCATCTCGGCATGACTCTTGAGCTGACTCTGCTCAGCCCTCGCAGCAGGCTTGCCTGGTCTTTTGACACAAAGGCAGAGCGACTCTTGTGGCCAGCTCTGCCCAACTCCTTGGCCAGCTCATCTTCGCTCCTGGGACGGCTCATGGAGGCTCCTACGTTGCCTCCGCAGGGTTCCTAGGGCCAGCTCAGCTCCTGGCGCTATCTCCGCATCCTTCCTTGTCCCCGCTGAGCTCGACTCTTTGGTCCAGCTGTGCTCTGCTCTGCTCCTAGACCTGCATCAGCGTCACTCCTGTGACGGACTTGCCTGGCCGTTTGTGGCCAGCGCAGCTTGATATTTGGGCTCTGTTTGGCTCCGTTCCCGCGACCGCCTCACCTCGGCTCCTGGAACGTTGCCATAAGGCTCCTGGCCTGGCTCCGCATGGCTCCTAGGCCACACTCTACTCAGCACCTTGGACCAACTCAACTTGACCCCATGTGCCGCCTCAGTTCAGCTTTGCAACCAGCTCAGATTGGATCCTTGGACTAAAACACCATGACAACTGGTGGAAGCTCAGCTCCCATCCTGAGGACAGCGAAGCTTGACTTTTGGGGATGCCTCCACGCGGTTCCTGGGACTGACACAGCTCTGCTCCAGGGGCTTGCTGCCCTCAGCATGCTCAGCATTTCAGCATGACTCTTGAGCTGACCCTGCTCAGCCCTCGCAGCAGCCTTGCCTGGTCTTTTGACACAAAGTCAGATGCACTCTTGTGGCCAGCTCTGCCCAACTCCTTGGCCAGCTCAGATTGGCTCCTTGGACTAAAACACGATGACAACTGGTGGAAGCTCAGCTCCCATCCTGAGGACAGCGAAGCTTGACTTTTGGGGACGCCTCCACGCGGTTCCTGGGACCGACACAGCTCTGCTCCAGGGGCTTGCTGCGCTCAGCATGCTCGGTATCTCGGCCCATCTCCTGAGCTGACTCCGCTCGGCCCTCGCCGCAGCCTTGCCTGGTCTTATGGCACAAAGTCAGATGGGCTCCTGCGGCCAGCTCTGCCCAACTCCTTCGCCAGCTCATCTTGGCTCCTGGGACGGCTCATGGAGGCTCCTACGTTGGCTCCGCAGGGTTCCTAGGGCCGGCTCAGCTCCTGGCGCTATCTCAGCCTCGGTCCGTGTGCCGGCTCAACACGGCTCCTTGGTACAGCTCTGCTTTGCTCCTGGGCCTCCATCAGCTTGGCTCCTGTGATGGACTCGCCTCGGCGTTTGTTGCCAGTGAGGCTCAACCTTGGCACTGTATTTGGCTCACCTCCCGGGACAGCCTCAACTCAGCTCCTGGGATGCCTCTGGAAGGCTCCTGGCCTGGCTCCGCATGGCTCCTAGGCCACACTCCACTCAGCTCCTTGGACCAACTCAACTTGCCCCCATGTGCCGCCTCGGCTTGCCTTTTGGAGCCCGCTCAGCTCGGCTCCTTGCACCAACCTACCTTGACTGCTGGTCGCAGCTCAGCTCGGATCCTGAACAGCGCAGCTTGACTTTTGGGGATGCCTCCACTCAGTGCCTTGGACCAACACAGCTCAGCTCCAGGGGCTGGCTGCCCTCAGCATGCTCAGCATCTCGGCATGACTCTTGAGCTGACTCTGCTCAGCCCTCGCAGCAGCCTTGCCTGGTCTTTTGACACAAAGTCAGAGCGACTCTTGTGGCCAGCTCTGCCCAACTCCTTGGCCAGCTCATCTTGGCTCCTGGGACGGTTCATGGAGGCTCCTACGTTGCCTCCGCAGGGTTCCTAGGGCCAGCTCAGCTCCTGGCGCTATCTCCGCATCCTTCCTTGTCCCCGCTGAGCTCGACTCTTTGGTCCAGCTGTGCTCTGCTCTGCTCCTAGACCTGCATCAGCGTCACTCCTGTGACGGACTTGCCTGGACGTTTGTGGCCAGCGCAGCTTGATATTTGGGCTCTGTTTGGCTCCGTTCCCGCGACCGCCTCACCTCGGCTCCTGGAACGTTGCCATAAGGCTCCTGGCCTGGCTCCGCATGGCTCCTAGGCCACACTCTACTCAGCACCTTGGACCAACTCAACTTGACCCCATGTGCCGCCTCAGTTCAGCTTTGCAACCAGCTTAGATTGGATCCTTGGACTAAAACACCATGACAACTGGTGGAAGCTCAGCTCCCATCCTGAGGACAGCGAAGCTTGACTTTTGGGGATGCCTCCACGCGGTTCCTGGGACTGACACAGCTCTGCTCCAGGGGCTTGCTGCCCTCAGCATGCTCAGCATTTCAGCATGACTCTTGAGCTGACCCTGCTCAGCCCTCGCAGCAGCCTTGCCTGGTCTTTTGACACAAAGTCAGATGCACTCTTGTGGCCAGCTCTGCCCAACTCCTTGGCCAGCTCAGATTGGCTCCTTGGACTAAAACACCATGACAACTGGTGGAAGCTCAGCTCCCATACTGAGGACAGCGAAGCTTGACTTTTGGGGACGCCTCCACGCGGTTCCTGGGACCGACACAGCTCTGCTCCAGGGGCTTGCTGCGCTCAGCATGCTCGGTATCTCGGCCCATCTCCTGAGCTGACTCCGCTCGGCCCTCGCCGCAGCCTTGCCTGGTCTTATGGCACAAAGTCAGATGGGCTCCTGCGGCCAGCTCTGCCCAACTCCTTCGCCAGCTCATCTTGGCTCCTGGGACGGCTCATGGAGGCTCCTACGTTGGCTCCGCAGGGTTCCTAGGGCCGGCTCAGCTCCTGGCGCTATCTCAGCCTCGTTCCGTGTGCCGGCTCAACACGGCTCCTTGGTACAGCTCTGCTTTGCTCCTGGGCCTCCATCAGCTTGGCTCCTGTGATGGACTCGCCTCGGCGTTTGTTGCCAGTGAGGCTCAACCTTGGCACTGTATTTGGCTCACCTCCCGGGACAGCCTCAACTCAGCTCCTGGGATGCCTCTGGAAGGCTCCTGGCCTGGCTCCGCATGGCTCCTAGGCCACACTCCACTCAGCTCCTTGGACCAACTCAACTTGCCCCCATGTGCCGCCTCGGCTTGCCTTTTGGAGCCCGCTCAGCTCGGCTCCTTGCACCAACCTACCTTGACTGCTGGTCGCAGCTCAGCTCGGATCCTGAACAGCGCAGCTTGACTTTTGGGGATGCCTCCACTCAGTGCCTTGGACCAACACAGCTCAGCTCCAGGGGCTGGCTGCCCTCAGCATGCTCAGCATCTCGGCATGACTCTTGAGCTGACTCTGCTCAGCCCTCGCAGCAGCCTTGCCTGGTCTTTCGACACAAAGTCAGAGCGACTCTTGTGGCCAGCTCTGCCCAACTCCTTGGCCAGCTCATCTTCGCTCCTGGGACGGCTCATGGAGGCTCCTACGTTGCCTCCGCAGGGTTCCTAGGGCCAGCTCAGCTCCTGGCGCTATCTCCGCATCCTTCCTTGTCCCCGCTGAGCTCGACTCTTTGGTCCAGCTGTGCTCTGCTCTGCTCCTAGACCTGCATCAGCGTCACTCCTGTGATGGACTTGCCTGGACGTTTGTGGCCAGCGCAGCTTGATATTTGGGCTCTGTTTGGCTCCATTCCCGCGACCGCCTCAACTCGGCTCCTGGGACGTTGCCATAAGGCTCCTGGCCTGGCTCCGCATGGCTCCTAGGCCACACTCCACTCAGCTCCTTGGACCAACTCAACTTGCCCCCATGTGCCGCCTCAGCTTGCCTTTTGGAGCCCGCTCAGCTTGGCTCCTTGCACCAACCTACCTTGACTGCTGGTCGCAGCTCAGCTCGGATCCTGAACAGCGCAGCTTGACTTTTGGGGATGCCTCCACTCAGTTCCTTGGACCGACACAGCTCAGCTCCAGGGGCTGGCTGCCCTCAGCATGCTCAGCATCTCGGCATGACTCTTGAGCTGACTCTGCTCAGCCCTCGCAGCAGCCTTGCCTGGTCTTTTGACACAAAGGCAGAGCGACTCTTGTGGCCAGCTCTGCCCAACTCCTTGGCCAGCTCATCTTCGCTCCTGGGACGGCTCATGGAGGCTCCTACGTTGCCTCCGCAGGGTTCCTAGGGCCAGCTCAGCTCCTGGCGCTATCTCCGCATCCTTCCTTGTCCCCGCTGAGCTCGACTCTTTGATCCAGCTGTGCTCTGCTCTGCTCCTAGACCTGCATCAGCGTCACTCCTGTGATGGACTTGCCTGGACGTTTGTGGCCAGCGCAGCTTGATATTTGGGCTCTGTTTGGCTCCATTCCCGCGACCGCCTCACCTCGGCTCCTGGAACGTTGCCATAAGGCTCCTGGCCTGGCTCCGCATGGCTCCTAGGCCACACTCTACTCAGCACCTTGGACCAACTCAACTTGACCCCATGTGCCGCCTCAGTTCAGCTTTGCAACCAGCTTAGATTGGATCCTTGGACTAAAACACCATGACAACTGGTGGAAGCTCAGCTCCCATCCTGAGGACAGCGAAGCTTGACTTTTGGGGATGCCTCCACGCGGTTCCTGGGACTGACACAGCTCTGCTCCAGGGGCTTGCTGCCCTCAGCATGCTCAGCATTTCAGCATGACTCTTGAGCTGACCCTGCTCAGCCCTCGCAGCAGCCTTGCCTGGTCTTTTGACACAAAGTCAGATGCACTCTTGTGGCCAGCTCTGCCCAACTCCTTGGCCAGCTCAGATTGGCTCCTTGGACTAAAACACCATGACAACTGGTGGAAGCTCAGCTCCCATACTGAGGACAGCGAAGCTTGACTTTTGGGGACGCCTCCACGCGGTTCCTGGGACCGACACAGCTCTGCTCCAGGGGCTTGCTGCGCTCAGCATGCTCGGTATCTCGGCCCATCTCCTGAGCTGACTCCGCTCGGCCCTCGCCGCAGCCTTGCCTGGTCTTATGGCACAAAGTCAGATGGGCTCCTGCGGCCAGCTCTGCCCAACTCCTTCGCCAGCTCATCTTGGCTCCTGGGACGGCTCATGGAGGCTCCTACGTTGGCTCCGCAGGGTTCCTAGGGCCGGCTCAGCTCCTGGCGCTATCTCAGCCTCGTTCCGTGTGCCGGCTCAACACGGCTCCTTGGTACAGCTCTGCTTTGCTCCTGGGCCTCCATCAGCTTGGCTCCTGTGATGGACTCGCCTCGGCGTTTGTTGCCAGTGAGGCTCAACCTTGGCACTGTATTTGGCTCACCTCCCGGGACAGCCTCAACTCAGCTCCTGGGATGCCTCTGGAAGGCTCCTGGCCTGGCTCCGCATGGCTCCTAGGCCACACTCCACTCAGCTCCTTGGACCAACTCAACTTGCCCCCATGTGCCGCCTCGGCTTGCCTTTTGGAGCCCGCTCAGCTCGGCTCCTTGCACCAACCTACCTTGACTGCTGGTCGCAGCTCAGCTCGGATCCTGAACAGCGCAGCTTGACTTTTGGGGATGCCTCCACTCAGTGCCTTGGACCAACACAGCTCAGCTCCAGGGGCTGGCTGCCCTCAGCATGCTCAGCATCTCGGCATGACTCTTGAGCTGACTCTGCTCAGCCCTCGCAGCAGCCTTGCCTGGTCTTTTGACACAAAGTCAGAGCGACTCTTGTGGCCAGCTCTGCCCAACTCCTTGGCCAGCTCATCTTCGCTCCTGGGACGGCTCATGGAGGCTCCTACGTTGCCTCCGCAGGGTTCCTAGGGCCAGCTCAGCTCCTGGCGCTATCTCCGCATCCTTCCTTGTCCCCGCTGAGCTCGACTCTTTGGTCCAGCTGTGCTCTGCTCTGCTCCTAGACCTGCATCAGCGTCACTCCTGTGATGGACTTGCCTGGACGTTTGTGGCCAGCGCAGCTTGATATTTGGGCTCTGTTTGGCTCCATTCCCGCGACCGCCTCAACTCGGCTCCTGGGACGTTGCCATAAGGCTCCTGGCCTGGCTCCGCATGGCTCCTAGGCCACACTCCACTCAGCTCCTTGGACCAACTCAACTTGCCCCCATGTGCCGCCTCGGCTTGCCTTTTGGAGCCCGCTCAGCTTGGCTCCTTGCACCAACCTACCTTGACTGCTGGTCGCAGCTCAGCTCGGATCCTGAACAGCGCAGCTTGACTTTTGGGGATGCCTCCACTCAGTTCCTTGGACCGACACAGCTCAGCTCCAGGGGCTGGCTGCCCTCAGCATGCTCAGCATCTCGGCATGACTCTTGAGCTGACTCTGCTCAGCCCTCGCAGCAGCCTTGCCTGGTCTTTTGACACAAAGGCAGAGCGACTCTTGTGGCCAGCTCTGCCCAACTCCTTGGCCAGCTCATCTTCGCTCCTGGGACGGCTCATGGAGGCTCCTACGTTGCCTCCGCAGGGTTCCTAGGGCCAGCTCAGCTCCTGGCGCTATCTCCGCATCCTTCCTTGTCCCCGCTGAGCTCGACTCTTTGATCCAGCTGTGCTCTGCTCTGCTCCTAGACCTGCATCAGCGTCACTCCTGTGATGGACTTGCCTGGACGTTTGTGGCCAGCGCAGCTTGATATTTGGGCTCTGTTTGGCTCCATTCCCGCGACCGCCTCACCTCGGCTCCTGGAACGTTGCCATAAGGCTCCTGGCCTGGCTCCGCATGGCTCCTAGGCCACACTCTACTCAGCACCTTGGACCAACTCAACTTGACCCCATGTGCCGCCTCAGTTCAGCTTTGCAACCAGCTTAGATTGGATCCTTGGACTAAAACACCATGACAACTGGTGGAAGCTCAGCTCCCATCCTGAGGACAGCGAAGCTTGACTTTTGGGGATGCCTCCACGCGGTTCCTGGGACTGACACAGCTCTGCTCCAGGGGCTTGCTGCCCTCAGCATGCTCAGCATTTCAGCATGACTCTTGAGCTGACCCTGCTCAGCCCTCGCAGCAGCCTTGCCTGGTCTTTTGACACAAAGTCAGATGCACTCTTGTGGCCAGCTCTGCCCAACTCCTTGGCCAGCTCAGATTGGCTCCTTGGACTAAAACACCATGACAACTGGTGGAAGCTCAGCTCCCATACTGAGGACAGCGAAGCTTGACTTTTGGGGACGCCTCCACGCGGTTCCTGGGACCGACACAGCTCTGCTCCAGGGGCTTGCTGCGCTCAGCATGCTCGGTATCTCGGCCCATCTCCTGAGCTGACTCCGCTCGGCCCTCGCCGCAGCCTTGCCTGGTCTTATGGCACAAAGTCAGATGGGCTCCTGCGGCCAGCTCTGCCCAACTCCTTCGCCAGCTCATCTTGGCTCCTGGGACGGCTCATGGAGGCTCCTACGTTGGCTCCGCAGGGTTCCTAGGGCCGGCTCAGCTCCTGGCGCTATCTCAGCCTCGTTCCGTGTGCCGGCTCAACACGGCTCCTTGGTACAGCTCTGCTTTGCTCCTGGGCCTCCATCAGCTTGGCTCCTGTGATGGACTCGCCTCGGCGTTTGTTGCCAGTGAGGCTCAACCTTGGCACTGTATTTGGCTCACCTCCCGGGACAGCCTCAACTCAGCTCCTGGGATGCCTCTGGAAGGCTCCTGGCCTGGCTCCGCATGGCTCCTAGGCCACACTCCACTCAGCTCCTTGGACCAACTCAACTTGCCCCCATGTGCCGCCTCGGCTTGCCTTTTGGAGCCCGCTCAGCTCGGCTCCTTGCACCAACCTACCTTGACTGCTGGTCGCAGCTCAGCTCGGATCCTGAACAGCGCAGCTTGACTTTTGGGGATGCCTCCACTCAGTGCCTTGGACCAACACAGCTCAGCTCCAGGGGCTGGCTGCCCTCAGCATGCTCAGCATCTCGGCATGACTCTTGAGCTGACTCTGCTCAGCCCTCGCAGCAGCCTTGCCTGGTCTTTTGACACAAAGTCAGAGCGACTCTTGTGGCCAGCTCTGCCCAACTCCTTGGCCAGCTCATCTTCGCTCCTGGGACGGCTCATGGAGGCTCCTACGTTGCCTCCGCAGGGTTCCTAGGGCCAGCTCAGCTCCTGGCGCTATCTCCGCATCCTTCCTTGTCCCCGCTGAGCTCGACTCTTTGGTCCAGCTGTGCTCTGCTCTGCTCCTAGACCTGCATCAGCGTCACTCCTGTGATGGACTTGCCTGGACGTTTGTGGCCAGCGCAGCTTGATATTTGGGCTCTGTTTGGCTCCATTCCCGCGACCGCCTCAACTCGGCTCCTGGGACGTTGCCATAAGGCTCCTGGCCTGGCTCCGCATGGCTCCTAGGCCACACTCCACTCAGCTCCTTGGACCAACTCAACTTGCCCCCATGTGCCGCCTCGGCTTGCCTTTTGGAGCCCGCTCAGCTTGGCTCCTTGCACCAACCTACCTTGACTGCTGGTCGCAGCTCAGCTCGGATCCTGAACAGCGCAGCTTGACTTTTGGGGATGCCTCCACTCAGTTCCTTGGACCGACACAGCTCAGCTCCAGGGGCTGGCTGCCCTCAGCATGCTCAGCATCTCGGCATGACTCTTGAGCTGACTCTGCTCAGCCCTCGCAGCAGCCTTGCCTGGTCTTTTGACACAAAGGCAGAGCGACTCTTGTGGCCAGCTCTGCCCAACTCCTTGGCCAGCTCATCTTGGCTCCTGGGACGGCTCATGGAGTCTCCTACGTTGCCTCCGCAGGGTTCCTAGGGCCAGCTCAGCTCCTGGCGCTATCTCCGCATCCTTCCTTGTCCCCGCTGAGCTCGACTCTTTGGTCCAGCTGTGCTCTGCTCTGCTCCTAGACCTGCATCAGCGTCACTCCTGTGACGGACTTGCCTGGACGTTTGTGGCCAGCGCAGCTTGATATTTGGGCTCTGTTTGGCTCCATTCCCGCGACCGCCTCACCTCGGCTCCTGGAACGTTGCCATAAGGCTCCTGGCCTGGCTCCGCATGGCTCCTAGGCCACACTCTACTCAGCACCTTGGACCAACTCAACTTGACCCCATGTGCCGCCTCAGTTCAGCTTTGCAACCAGCTTAGATTGGATCCTTGGACTAAAACACCATGACAACTGGTGGAAGCTCAGCTCCCATCCTGAGGACAGCGAAGCTTGACTTTTGGGGATGCCTCCACGCGGTTCCTGGGACTGACACAGCTCTGCTCCAGGGGCTTGCTGCCCTCAGCATGCTCAGCATTTCAGCATGACTCTTGAGCTGACCCTGCTCAGCCCTCGCAGCAGCCTTGCCTGGTCTTTTGACACAAAGTCAGATGCACTCTTGTGGCCAGCTCTGCCCAACTCCTTGGCCAGCTCAGATTGGCTCCTTGGACTAAAACACCATGACAACTGGTGGAAGCTCAGCTCCCATACTGAGGACAGCGAAGCTTGACTTTTGGGGACGCCTCCACGCGGTTCCTGGGACCGACACAGCTCTGCTCCAGTGGCTTGCTGCGCTCAGCATGCTCGGTATCTCGGCCCATCTCCTGAGCTGACTCCGCTCGGCCCTCGCCGCAGCCTTGCCTGGTCTTATGGCACAAAGTCAGATGGGCTCTTGCGGCCAGCTCTGCCCAACTCCTTCGCCAGCTCATCTTGGCTCCTGGGACGGCTCATGGAGGCTCCTACGTTGGCTCCGCAGGGTTCCTAGGGCCGGCTCAGCTCCTGGCGCTATCTCAGCCTCGTTCCGTGTGCCGGCTCAACACGGCTCCTTGGTACAGCTCTGCTTTGCTCCTGGGCCTCCATCAGCTTGGCTCCTGTGATGGACTCGCCTCGGCGTTTGTTGCCAGTGAGGCTCAACCTTGGCACTGTATTTGGCTCACCTCCCGGGACAGCCTCAACTCAGCTCCTGGGATGCCTCTGGAAGGCTCCTGGCCTGGCTCCGCATGGCTCCTAGGCCACACTCCACTCAGCTCCTTGGACCAACTCAACTTGCCCCCATGTGCCGCCTCGGCTTGCCTTTTGGAGCCCGCTCAGCTCGGCTCCTTGCACCAACCTACCTTGACTGCTGGTCGCAGCTCAGCTCGGATCCTGAACAGCGCAGCTTGACTTTTGGGGATGCCTCCACTCAGTGCCTTGGACCAACACAGCTCAGCTCCAGGGGCTGGCTGCCCTCAGCATGCTCAGCATCTCGGCATGACTCTTGAGCTGACTCTGCTCAGCCCTCGCAGCAGCCTTGCCTGGTCTTTTGACACAAAGGCAGAGCGACTCTTGTGGCCAGCTCTGCCCAACTCCTTGGCCAGCTCATCTTCGCTCCTGGGACGGCTCATGGAGGCTCCTACGTTGCCTCCGCAGGGTTCCTAGGGCCAGCTCAGCTCCTGGCGCTATCTCCGCATCCTTCCTTGTCCCCGCTGAGCTCGACTCTTTGGTCCAGCTGTGCTCTGCTCTGCTCCTAGACCTGCATCAGCGTCACTCCTGTGATGGACTTGCCTGGACGTTTGTGGCCAGCGCAGCTTGATATTTGGGCTCTGTTTGGCTCCATTCCCGCGACCGCCTCAACTCGGCTCCTGGGACGTTGCCATAAGGCTCCTGGCCTGGCTCCGCATGGCTCCTAGGCCACACTCCACTCAGCTCCTTGGACCAACTCAACTTGCCCCCATGTGCCGCCTCGGCTTGCCTTTTGGAGCCCGCTCAGCTTGGCTCCTTGCACCAACCTACCTTGACTGCTGGTCGCAGCTCAGCTCGGATCCTGAACAGCGCAGCTTGACTTTTGGGGATGCCTCCACTCAGTTCCTTGGACCGACACAGCTCAGCTCCAGGGGCTGGCTGCCCTCAGCATGCTCAGCATCTCGGCATGACTCTTGAGCTGACTCTGCTCAGCCCTCGCAGCAGCCTTGCCTGGTCTTTTGACACAAAGGCAGAGCGACTCTTGTGGCCAGCTCTGCCCAACTCCTTGGCCAGCTCATCTTCGCTCCTGGGACGGCTCATGGAGGCTCCTACGTTGCCTCCGCAGGGTTCCTAGGGCCAGCTCAGCTCCTGGCGCTATCTCCGCATCCTTCCTTGTCCCCGCTGAGCTCGACTCTTTGATCCAGCTGTGCTCTGCTCTGCTCCTAGACCTGCATCAGCGTCACTCCTGTGATGGACTTGCCTGGACGTTTGTGGCCAGCGCAGCTTGATATTTGGGCTCTGTTTGGCTCCATTCCCGCGACCGCCTCACCTCGGCTCCTGGAACGTTGCCATAAGGCTCCTGGCCTGGCTCCGCATGGCTCCTAGGCCACACTCTACTCAGCACCTTGGACCAACTCAACTTGACCCCATGTGCCGCCTCAGTTCAGCTTTGCAACCAGCTTAGATTGGATCCTTGGACTAAAACACCATGACAACTGGTGGAAGCTCAGCTCCCATCCTGAGGACAGCGAAGCTTGACTTTTGGGGATGCCTCCACGCGGTTCCTGGGACTGACACAGCTCTGCTCCAGGGGCTTGCTGCCCTCAGCATGCTCAGCATTTCAGCATGACTCTTGAGCTGACCCTGCTCAGCCCTCGCAGCAGCCTTGCCTGGTCTTTTGACACAAAGTCAGATGCACTCTTGTGGCCAGCTCTGCCCAACTCCTTGGCCAGCTCAGATTGGCTCCTTGGACTAAAACACCATGACAACTGGTGGAAGCTCAGCTCCCATCCTGAGGACAGCGAAGCTTGACTTTTGGGGATGCCTCCACGCGGTTCCTGGGACCGACACAGCTCTGCTCCAGGGGCTTGCTGCGCTCAGCATGCTCGGTATCTCGGCCCATCTCCTGAGCTGACTCCGCTCGGCCCTCGCCGCAGCCTTGCCTGGTCTTATGGCACAAAGTCAGATGGGCTCCTGCGGCCAGCTCTGCCCAACTCCTTCGCCAGCTCATCTTGGCTCCTGGGACGGCTCATGGAGGCTCCTACGTTGGCTCCGCAGGGTTCCTAGGGCCGGCTCAGCTCCTGGCGCTATCTCAGCCTCGTTCCGTGTGCCGGCTCAACACGGCTCCTTGGTACAGCTCTGCTTTGCTCCTGGGCCTCCATCAGCTTGGCTCCTGTGATGGACTCGCCTCGGCGTTTGTTGCCAGTGAGGCTCAACCTTGGCACTGTATTTGGCTCACCTCCCGGGACAGCCTCAACTCAGCTCCTGGGATGCCTCTGGAAGGCTCCTGGCCTGGCTCCGCATGGCTCCTAGGCCACACTCCACTCAGCTCCTTGGACCAACTCAACTTGCCCCCATGTGCCGCCTCGGCTTGCCTTTTGGAGCCCGCTCAGCTCGGCTCCTTGCACCAACCTACCTTGACTGCTGGTCGCAGCTCAGCTCGGATCCTGAACAGCGCAGCTTGACTTTTGGGGATGCCTCCACTCAGTGCCTTGGACCAACACAGCTCAGCTCCAGGGGCTGGCTGCCCTCAGCATGCTCAGCATCTCGGCATGACTCTTGAGCTGACTCTGCTCAGCCCTCGCAGCAGCCTTGCCTGGTCTTTTGACACAAAGTCAGAGCGACTCTTGTGGCCAGCTCTGCCCAACTCCTTGGCCAGCTCATCTTCGCTCCTGGGACGGCTCATGGAGGCTCCTACGTTGCCTCCGCAGGGTTCCTAGGGCCAGCTCAGCTCCTGGCGCTATCTCCGCATCCTTCCTTGTCCCCGCTGAGCTCGACTCTTTGGTCCAGCTGTGCTCTGCTCTGCTCCTAGACCTGCATCAGCGTCACTCCTGTGATGGACTTGCCTGGACGTTTGTGGCCAGCGCAGCTTGATATTTGGGCTCTGTTTGGCTCCATTCCCGCGACCGCCTCAACTCGGCTCCTGGGACGTTGCCATAAGGCTCCTGGCCTGGCTCCGCATGGCTCCTAGGCCACACTCCACTCAGCTCCTTGGACCAACTCAACTTGCCCCCATGTGCCGCCTCGGCTTGCCTTTTGGAGCCCGCTCAGCTTGGCTCCTTGCACCAACCTACCTTGACTGCTGGTCGCAGCTCAGCTCGGATCCTGAACAGCGCAGCTTGACTTTTGGGGATGCCTCCACTCAGTTCCTTGGACCGACACAGCTCAGCTCCAGGGGCTGGCTGCCCTCAGCATGCTCAGCATCTCGGCATGACTCTTGAGCTGACTCTGCTCAACCCTCGCAGCAGCCTTGCCTGGTCTTTTGACACAAAGGCAGAGCGACTCTTGTGGCCAGCTCTGCCCAACTCCTTGGCCAGCTCATCTTCGCTCCTGGGACGGCTCATGGAGGCTCCTACGTTGCCTCCGCAGGGTTCCTAGGGCCAGCTCAGCTCCTGGCGCTATCTCCGCATCCTTCCTTGTCCCCGCTGAGCTCGACTCTTTGGTCCAGCTGTGCTCTGCTCTGCTCCTAGACCTGCATCAGCGTCACTCCTGTGATGGACTTGCCTGGACGTTTGTGGCCAGCGCAGCTTGATATTTGGGCTCTGTTTGGCTCCGTTCCCGCGACCGCCTCACCTCGGCTCCTGGAACGTTGCCATAAGGCTCCTGGCCTGGCTCCGCATGGCTCCTAGGCCACACTCTACTCAGCACCTTGGACCAACTCAACTTGACCCCATGTGCCGCCTCAGTTCAGCTTTGCAACCAGCTCAGATTGGATCCTTGGACTAAAACACCATGACAACTGGTGGAAGCTCAGCTCCCATCCTGAGGACAGCGAAGCTTGACTTTTGGGGATGCCTCCACGCGGTTCCTGGGACTGACACAGCTCTGCTCCAGGGGCTTGCTGCCCTCAGCATGCTCAGCATTTCAGCATGACTCTTGAGCTGACCCTGCTCAGCCCTCGCAGCAGCCTTGCCTGGTCTTTTGACACAAAGTCAGATGCACTCTTGTGGCCAGCTCTGCCCAACTCCTTGGCCAGCTCAGATTGGCTCCTTGGACTAAAACACCATAACAACTGGTGGAAGCTCAGCTCCCATCCTGAGGACAGCGAAGCTTGACTTTTGGGGACGCCTCCACGCGGTTCCTGGGACCGACACAGCTCTGCTCCAGGGGCTTGCTGCGCTCAGCATGCTCGGTATCTCGGCCCATCTCCTGAGCTGACTCCGCTCGGCCCTCGCCGCAGCCTTGCCTGGTCTTATGGCACAAAGTCAGATGGGCTCCTGCGGCCAGCTCTGCCCAACTCCTTCGCCAGCTCATCTTGGCTCCTGGGACGGCTCATGGAGGCTCCTACGTTGGCTCCGCAGGGTTCCTAGGGCCGGCTCAGCTCCTGGCGCTATCTCAGCCTCGGTCCGTGTGCCGGCTCAACACGGCTCCTTGGTACAGCTCTGCTTTGCTCCTGGGCCTCCATCAGCTTGGCTCCTGTGATGGACTCGCCTCGGCGTTTGTTGCCAGTGAGGCTCAACCTTGGCACTGTATTTGGCTCACCTCCCGGGACAGCCTCAACTCAGCTCCTGGGATGCCTCTGGAAGGCTCCTGGCCTGGCTCCGCATGGCTCCTAGGCCACACTCCACTCAGCTCCTTGGACCAACTCAACTTGCCCCCATGTGCCGCCTCGGCTTGCCTTTTGGAGCCCGCTCAGCTCGGCTCCTTGCACCAACCTACCTTGACTGCTGGTCGCAGCTCAGCTCGGAACCTGAACAGCGCATCTTGACTTTTGGGGATGCCTCCACTCAGTGCCTTGGACCAACACAGCTCAGCTCCAGGGGCTGGCTGCCCTCAGCATGCTCAGCATCTCGGCATGACTCTTGAGCTGACTCTGCTCAGCCCTCGCAGCAGCCTTGCCTGGTCTTTTGACACAAAGTCAGAGCGACTCTTGTGGCCAGCTCTGCCCAACTCCTTGGCCAGCTCATCTTGGCTCCTGGGACGGTTCATGGAGGCTCCTACGTTGCCTCCGCAGGGTTCCTAGGGCCAGCTCAGCTCCTGGCGCTATCTCCGCATCCTTCCTTGTCCCCGCTGAGCTCGACTCTTTGGTCCAGCTGTGCTCTGCTCTGCTCCTAGACCTGCATCAGCGTCACTCCTGTGACGGACTTGCCTGGACGTTTGTGGCCAGCGCAGCTTGATATTTGGGCTCTGTTTGGCTCCATTCCCGCGACCGCCTCACCTCGGCTCCTGGAACGTTGCCATAAGGCTCCTGGCCTGGCTCCGCATGGCTCCTAGGCCACACTCTACTCAGCACCTTGGACCAACTCAACTTGACCCCATGTGCCGCCTCAGTTCAGCTTTGCAACCAGCTTAGATTGGATCCTTGGACTAAAACACCATGACAACTGGTGGAAGCTCAGCTCCCATCCTGAGGACAGCGAAGCTTGACTTTTGGGGATGCCTCCACGCGGTTCCTGGGACTGACACAGCTCTGCTCCAGGGGCTTGCTGCCCTCAGCATGCTCAGCATTTCAGCATGACTCTTGAGCTGACCCTGCTCAGCCCTCGCAGCAGCCTTGCCTGGTCTTTTGACACAAAGTCAGATGCACTCTTGTGGCCAGCTCTGCCCAACTCCTTGGCCAGCTCAGATTGGCTCCTTGGACTAAAACACCATGACAACTGGTGGAAGCTCAGCTCCCATACTGAGGACAGCGAAGCTTGACTTTTGGGGACGCCTCCACGCGGTTCCTGGGACCGACACAGCTCTGCTCCAGGGGCTTGCTGCGCTCAGCATGCTCGGTATCTCGGCCCATCTCCTGAGCTGACTCCGCTCGGCCCTCGCCGCAGCCTTGCCTGGTCTTATGGCACAAAGTCAGATGGGCTCCTGCGGCCAGCTCTGCCCAACTCCTTCGCCAGCTCATCTTGGCTCCTGGGACGGCTCATGGAGGCTCCTACGTTGGCTCCGCAGGGTTCCTAGGGCCGGCTCAGCTCCTGGCACTATCTCAGCCTCGTTCCGTGTGCCGGCTCAACACGGCTCCTTGGTACAGCTCTGCTTTGCTCCTGGGCCTCCATCAGCTTGGCTCCTGTGATGGACTCGCCTCGGCGTTTGTTGCCAGTGAGGCTCAACCTTGGCACTGTATTTGGCTCACCTCCCGGGACAGCCTCAACTCAGCTCCTGGGATGCCTCTGGAAGGCTCCTGGCCTGGCTCCGCATGGCTCCTAGGCCACACTCCACTCAGCTCCTTGGACCAACTCAACTTGCCCCCATGTGCCGCCTCGGCTTGCCTTTTGGAGCCCGCTCAGTTCGGCTCCTTGCACCAACCTACCTTGACTGCTGGTCGCAGCTCAGCTCGGATCCTGAACAACGCAGCTTGACTTTTGGGGATGCCTCCACTCAGTGCCTTGGACCAACACAGCTCAGCTCCAGGGGCTGGCTGCCCTCAGCATGCTCAGCATCTCGGCATGACTCTTGAGCTGACTCTGCTCAGCCCTCGCAGCAGCCTTGCCTGGTCTTTTGACACAAAGTCAGAGCGACTCTTGTGGCCAGCTCTGCCCAACTCCTTGGCCAGCTCATCTTCGCTCCTGGGACGGCTCATGGAGGCTCCTACGTTGCCTCCGCAGGGTTCCTAGGGCCAGCTCAGCTCCTGGCGCTATCTCCGCATCCTTCCTTGTCCCCGCTGAGCTCGACTCTTTGGTCCAGCTGTGCTCTGCTCTGCTCCTAGACCTGCATCAGCGTCACTCCTGTGATGGACTTGCCTGGACGTTTGTGGCCAGCGCAGCTTGATATTTGGGCTCTGTTTGGCTCCATTCCCGCGACCGCCTCAACTCGGCTCCTGGGACGTTGCCATAAGGCTCCTGGCCTGGCTCCGCATGGCTCCTAGGCCACACTCCACTCAGCTCCTTGGACCAACTCAACTTGCCCCCATGTGCCGCCTCGGCTTGCCTTTTGGAGCCCGCTCAGCTTGGCTCCTTGCACCAACCTACCTTGACTGCTGGTCGCAGCTCAGCTCGGATCCTGAACAGCGCAGCTTGACTTTTGGGGATGCCTCCACTCGGTTCCTTGGACCGACACAGCTCAGCTCCAGGGGCTGGCTGCCCTCAGCATGCTCAGCATCTCGGCATGACTCTTGAGCTGACTCTGCTCAGCCCTCGCAGCAGCCTTGCCTGGTCTTTTGACACAAAGTCAGAGCGACTCTTGTGGCCAGCTCTGCCCAACTCCTTGGCCAGCTCATCTTCGCTCCTGGGACGGCTCATGGAGGCTCCTACGTTGCCTCCGCAGGGTTCCTAGGGCCAGCTCAGCTCCTGGCGCTATCTCCGCATCCTTCCTTGTCCCCGCTGAGCTCGACTCTTTGGTCCAGCTGTGCTCTGCTCTGCTCCTAGACCTGCATCAGCGTCACTCCTGTGATGGACTTGCCTGGCCGTTTGTGGCCAGCGCAGCTTGATATTTGGGCTCTGTTTGGCTCCGTTCCCGCGACCGCCTCACCTCGGCTCCTGGAACGTTGCCATAAGGCTCCTGGCCTGGCTCCGCATGGCTCCTAGGCCACACTCTACTCAGCACCTTGGACCAACTCAACTTGACCCCATGTGCCGCCTCAGTTCAGCTTTGCAACCAGCTCAGATTGGATCCTTGGACTAAAACACCATGACAACTGGTGGAAGCTCAGCTCCCATCCTGAGGACAGCGAAGCTTGACTTTTGGGGATGCCTCCACGCGGTTCCTGGGACTGACACAGCTCTGCTCCAGGGGCTTGCTGCCCTCAGCATGCTCAGCATTTCAGCATGACTCTTGAGCTGACCCTGCTCAGCCCTCGCAGCAGCCTTGCCTGGTCTTTTGACACAAAGTCAGATGCACTCTTGTGGCCAGCTCTGCCCAACTCCTTGGCCAGCTCAGATTGGCTCCTTGGACTAAAACACGATGACAACTGGTGGAAGCTCAGCTCCCATCCTGAGGACAGCGAAGCTTGACTTTTGGGGACGCCTCCACGCGGTTCCTGGGACCGACACAGCTCTGCTCCAGGGGCTTGCTGCGCTCAGCATGCTCGGTATCTCGGCCCATCTCCTGAGCTGACTCCGCTCGGCCCTCGCCGCAGCCTTGCCTGGTCTTATGGCACAAAGTCAGATGGGCTCATGCGGCCAGCTCTGCCCAACTCCTTCGCCAGCTCATCTTGGCTCCTGGGACGGCTCATGGAGGCTCCTACGTTGGCTCCGCAGGGTTCCTAGGGCCGGCTCAGCTCCTGGCGCTATCTCAGCCTCGGTCCGTGTGCCGGCTCAACACGGCTCCTTGGTACAGCTCTGCTTTGCTCCTGGGCCTCCATCAGCTTGGCTCCTGTGATGGACTCGCCTCGGCGTTTGTTGCCAGTGAGGCTCAACCTTGGCACTGTATTTGGCTCACCTCCCGGGACAGCCTCAACTCAGCTCCTGGGATGCCTCTGGAAGGCTCCTGGCCTGGCTCCGCATGGCTCCTAGGCCACACTCCACTCAGCTCCTTGGACCAACTCAACTTGCCCCCATGTGCCGCCTCGGCTTGCCTTTTGGAGCCCGCTCAGCTCGGCTCCTTGCACCAACCTACCTTGACTGCTGGTCGCAGCTCAGCTCGGATCCTGAACAGCGCAGCTTGACTTTTGGGGATGCCTCCACTCAGTGCCTTGGACCGACACAGCTCAGCTCCAGGGGCTGGCTGCCCTCAGCATGCTCAGCATCTCGGCATGACTCTTGAGCTGACTCTGCTCAGCCCTCGCAGCAGCCTTGCCTGGTCTTTTGACACAAAGTCAGAGCGACTCTTGTGGCCAGCTCTGCCCAACTCCTTGGCCAGCTCATCTTCGCTCCTGGGACGGCTCATGGAGGCTCCTACGTTGCCTCCGCAGGGTTCCTAGGGCCAGCTCAGCTCCTGGCGCTATCTCCGCATCCTTCCTTGTCCCCGCTGAGCTCGACTCTTTGGTCCAGCTGTGCTCTGCTCTGCTCCTAGACCTGCATCAGCGTCACTCCTGTGATGGACTTGCCTGGCCGTTTGTGGCCAGCGCAGCTTGATATTTGGGCTCTGTTTGGCTCCATTCCCGCGACCGCCTCAACTCGGCTCCTGGGACGTTGCCATAAGGCTCCTGGCCTGGCTCCGCATGGCTCCTAGGCCACACTCCACTCAGCTCCTTGGACCAACTCAACTTGCCCCCATGTGCCGCCTCGGCTTGCCTTTTGGAGCCCGCTCAGCTTGGCTCCTTGCACCAACCTACCTTGACTGCTGGTGGCAGACGAGCTCGGATCCTGAACAGCGCAGCTTGACTTTTGGGGATGCCTCCACTCGGTTCCTTGGACCGACACAGCTCTGCTCCAGGGGCTGGCTGCCCTCAGCATGCTCAGCATCTCGGCATGACTCTTGAGCTGACTCTGCTCAGCCCTCGCAGCAGCCTTGCCTGGTCTTTTGACACAAAGTCAGAGCAACTCTTGTGGCCAGCTCTGCCCAACTCCTTGGCCAGCTCATCTTGGCTCCTGGGACGGCTCATGGAGGCTCCTACGTTGCCTCCGCAGGGTTCCTAGGGCCAGCTCAGCTCCTGGCGCTATCTCCGCATCCTTCCTTGTCCCCGCTGAGCTCGACTCTTTGGTCCAGCTGTGCTCTGCTCTGCTCCTAGACCTGCATCAGCGTCACTCCTGTGACGGACTTGCCTGGACGTTTGTGGCCAGCGCAGCTTGATATTTGGGCTCTGTTTGGCTCCGTTCCCGCGACCGCCTCAACTCGGCTCCTGGGACGTTGCCATAAGGCTCCTGGCCTGGCTCCGCATGGCTCCTAGGCCACACTCTACTCAGCACCTTGGACCAACTCAACTTGACCCCATGTGCCGCCTCAGTTCAGCTTTGCAACCAGCTCAGATTGGATCCTTGGACTAAAACACCATGACAACTGGTGGAAGCTCAGCTCCCATCCTGAGGACAGCGAAGCTTGACTTTTGGGGATGCCTCCACGCGGTTCCTGGGACTGACACAGCTCTGCTCCAGGGGCTTGCTGCCCTCAGCATGCTCAGCATCTCAGCATGACTCTTGAGCTGACCCTGCTCAGCCCTCGCAGCAGCCTTGCCTGGTCTTTTGACACAAAGTCAGATGCACTCTTGTGGCCAGCTCTGCCCAACTCCTTGGCCAGCTCAGATTGGCTCCTTGGACTAAAACACCATGACAACTGGTGGAAGCTCAGCTCCCATCCTGAGGACAGCGAAGCTTCACTTTTGGGGACGCCTCCACGCGGTTCCTGGGACCGACACAGCTCTGCTCCAGGGGCTTGCTGCGCTCAGCATGCTCGGTATCTCGGCCCATCTCCTGAGCTGACTCCGCTCGGCCCTCGCCGCAGCCTTGCCTGGTCTTATGGCACAAAGTCAGATGGGCTCCTGCGGCCAGCTCTGCCCAACTCCTTCGCCAGCTCATCTTGGCTCCTGGGACGGCTCATGGAGGCTCCTACGTTGGCTCCGCAGGGTTCCTAGGGCCGGCTCAGCTCTTGTCATTATCTCAGCCTCGTTCTGTGTGCCGGCTCAACACGGCTCCTTGGTACAGCTCTGCTTTGCTCCTGGGCCTCCATCAGCTTGGCTCCTGTGATAGACTCGCCTCGACGTTTGTTGCCAGTGAGGCTCAACCTTGGCACTGTATTTGGCTCACCTCCCGGGACAGCCTCAACTCAGCTCCTGGGATGCCTCTGGAAGGCTCCTGGCCTGGCTCCGCATGGCTCCTAGGCCACACTCCACTCAGCTCCTTGGACCAACTCAACTTGCCCCCATGTGCCGCCTCGGCTTGCCTTTTGGAGCCCGCTCAGCTCGGCTCCTTGCACCAACCTGCCTTGACTGCTGGTGGCAGCTCAGCTCGGATCCTGAACAGCGCAGCTTGACTTTTGGGGATGCCTCCACTCGGTTCCTTGGACCGACACAGCTCAGCTCCAGGGGCTGGCTGCCCTCAGCATGCTCAGCATCTCGGCATGACTCTTGAGCTGACCCTGCTCAGCCCTCGCAGCAGCCTTGCCTGGTCTTATGGCACAAATTCAGATGCACTCTTGTGGCCAGCTCTGCCCAACTCCTTGGCCAGCTCATCTTCGCTCCTGGGACGGCTCATGGAGGCTCCTACGTTGCCTCCGCAGGGTTCCTAGGGCCAGCTCAGCTCCTGGCGCTATCTCCGCATCCTTCCTTGTCCCCGCTGAGCTCGACTCTTTGGTCCAGCTGTGCTCTGCTCTGCTCCTAGACCTGCATCAGCGTCACTCCTGTGATGGACTTGCCTGGACGTTTGTGGCCAGCGCAGCTTGATATTTGGGCTCTGTTTGGCTCCATTCCCGCGACCGCCTCAACTCGGCTCCTGGGACGTTGCCATAAGGCTCCTGGCCTGGCTCCGCATGGCTCCTAGGCCACACTCCACTCAGCTCCTTGGACCAACTCAACTTGCCCCCATGTGCCGCCTCGGCTTGCCTTTTGGAGCCCGCTCAGCTTGGCTCCTTGCACCAACCTACCTTGACTGCTGGTGGCAGACGAGCTCGGATCCTGAACAGCGCAGCTTGACTTTTGGGGATGCCTCCACTCGGTTCCTTGGACCGACACAGCTCTGCTCCAGGGGCTGGCTGCCCTCAGCATGCTCAGCATCTCGGCATGACTCTTGAGCTGACTCTGCTCAGCCCTTGCAGCAGCCTTGCCTGGTCTTTTGACACAAAGTCAGAGCGACTCTTGTGGCCAGCTCTGCCCAACTCCTTGGCCAGCTCATCTTGGCTCCTGGGACGGCTCATGGAGGCTCCTACGTTGCCTCCGCAGGGTTCCTAGGGCCAGCTCAGCTCCTGGCGCTATCTCCGCATCCTTCCTTGTCCCCGCTGAGCTCGACTCTTTGGTCCAGCTGTGCTCTGCTCTGCTCCTAGACCTGCATCAGCGTCACTCCTGTGACGGACTTGCCTGGCCGTTTGTGGCCAGCGCAGCTTGATATTTGGGCTCTGTTTGGCTCCGTTCCCGCGACCGCCTCAACTCGGCTCCTGGGACGTTGCCATAAGGCTCCTGGCCTGGCTCCGCATGGCTCCTAGGCCACACTCTACTCAGCACCTTGGACCAACTCAACTTGACCCCATGTGCCGCCTCAGTTCAGCTTTGCAACCAGCTCAGATTGGATCCTTGGACTAAAACACCATGACAACTGGTGGAAGCTCAGCTCCCATCCTGAGGACAGCGAAGCTTGACTTTTGGGGATGCCTCCACGCGGTTCCTGGGACTGACACAGCTCTGCTCCAGGGGCTTGCTGCCCTCAGCATGCTCAGCATTTCAGCATGACTCTTGAGCTGACCCTGCTCAGCCCTCGCAGCAGCCTTGCCTGGTCTTTTGACACAAAGTCAGATGCACTCTTGTGGCCAGCTCTGCCCAACTCCTTGGCCAGCTCAGATTGGCTCCTTGGACTAAAACACGATGACAACTGGTGGAAGCTCAGCTCCCATCCTGAGGACAGCGAAGCTTGACTTTTGGGGACGCCTCCACGCGGTTCCTGGGACCGACACAGCTCTGCTCCAGGGGCTTGCTGCGCTCAGCATGCTCGGTATCTCGGCCCATCTCCTGAGCTGACTCCGCTCGGCCCTCGCCGCAGCCTTGCCTGGTCTTATGGCACAAAGTCAGATGGGCTCCTGCGGCCAGCTCTGCCCAACTCCTTCGCCAGCTCATCTTGGCTCCTGGGACGGCTCATGGAGGCTCCTACGTTGGCTCCGCAGGGTTCCTAGGGCCGGCTCAGCTCCTGGCGCTATCTCAGCCTCGTTCCGTGTGCCGGCTCAACACGGCTCCTTGGTACAGCTCTGCTTTGCTCCTGGGCCTCCATCAGCTTGGCTCCTGTGATGGACTCGCCTCGGTGTTTGTTGCCAGTGAGGCTCAACCTTGGCACTGTATTTGGCTCACCTCCCGGGACAGCCTCAACTCAGCTCCTGGGATGCCTCTGGAAGGCTCCTGGCCTGGCTCCGCATGGCTCCTAGGCCACACTCCACTCAGCTCCTTGGACCAACTCAACTTGCCCCCATGTGCCGCCTCGGCTTGCCTTTTGGAGCCCGCTCAGCTCGGCTCCTTGCACCAACCTACCTTGACTGCTGGTCGCAGCTCAGCTCGGATCCTGAACAGCGCAGCTTGACTTTTGGGGATGCCTCCACTCAGTGCCTTGGACCGACACAGCTCAGCTCCAGGGGCTGGCTGCCCTCAGCATGCTCAGCATCTCGGCATGACTCTTGAGCTGACTCTGCTCAGCCCTCGCAGCAGCCTTGCCTGGTCTTTTGACACAAAGTCAGAGCGACTCTTGTGGCCAGCTCTGCCCAACTCCTTGGCCAGCTCATCTTGGCTCCTGGGACGGCTCATGGAGGCTCCTACGTTGCCTCCGCAGGGTTCCTAGGGCCAGCTCAGCTCCTGGCGCTATCTCCGCATCCTTCCTTGTCCCCGCTGAGCTCGACTCTTTGGTCCAGCTGTGCTCTGCTCTGCTCCTAGACCTGCATCAGCGTCACTCCTGCGATGGACTTGCCTGGACGTTTGTGGCCAGCGCAGCTTGATATTTGGGCTCTGTTTGGCTCCGTTCCCGCGACCGCCTCACCTCGGCTCCTGGAACGTTGCCATAAGGCTCCTGGCCTGGCTCCGCATGGCTCCTAGGCCACACTCTACTCAGCACCTTGGACGAACTCAACTTGACCCCATGTGCCGCCTCAGTTCAGCTTTGCAACCAGCTTAGATTGGATCCTTGGACTAAAACACCATGACAACTGGTGGAAGCTCAGCTCCCATCCTGAGGACAGCGAAGCTTGACTTTTGGGGATGCCTCCACGCGGTTCCTGGGACTGACACAGCTCTGCTCCAGGGGCTTGCTGCCCTCAGCATGCCCAGCATTTCAGCATGACTCTTGAGCTGACCCTGCTCAGCCCTCGCAGCAGCCTTGCCTGGTCTTTTGACACAAAGTCAGATGCACTCTTGTGGCCAGCTCTGCCCAAATCCTTGGCCAGCTCAGATTGGCTCCTTGGACTAAAACACCATGACAACTGGTGGAAGCTCAGCTCCCATCCTGAGGACAGCGAAGCTTCACTTTTGGGGACGCCTCCACGCGGTTCCTGGGACCGACACAGCTCTGCTCCAGGGGCTTGCTGCGCTCAGCATGCTCGGTATCTCGGCCCATCTCCTGAGCTGACTCCGCTCGGCCCTCGCCGCAGCCTTGCCTGGTCTTATGGCACAAAGTCAGATGGGCTCCTGCGGCCAGCTCTGCCCAACTCCTTCGCCAGCTCATCTTGGCTCCTGGGACGGCTCATGGAGGCTCCTACGTTGGCTCCGCAGGGTTCCTAGGGCCAGCTCAGCTCCTGGCGCTATCTCAGCCTCGTTCCGTGTGCCGGCTCAACACGGCTCCTTGGTACAGCTCTGCTTTGCTCCTGGGCCTCCATCAGCTTGGCTCCTGTGATGGACTTGCCTCGGTGTTTGTTGCCAGTGAGGCTCAACCTTGGCACTGTATTTGGCTCACCTCCCGGGACAGCCTCAACTCAGCTCCTGGGATGCCTCTGGAAGGCTCCTGGCCTGGCTCCGCATGGCTCCTAGGCCACACTCCACTCAGCTCCTTGGACCAACTCAACTTGCCCCCATGTGCCGCCTCGGCTTGCCTTTTGGAGCCCGCTCAGCTCGGCTCCTTGCACCAACCTACCTTGACTGCTGGTCGCAGCTCAGCTCGGATCCTGAACAGCGCAGCTTGACTTTTGGGGATGCCTCCACTCAGTGCCTTGGACCAACACAGCTCAGCTCCAGGGGCTGGCTGCCCTCAGCATGCTCAGCATCTCGGCATGACTCTTGAGCTGACTCTGCTCAGCCCTCGCAGCAGCCTTGCCTGGTCTTTTGACACAAAGTCAGAGCGACTCTTGTGGCCAGCTCTGCCCAACTCCTTGGCCAGCTCATCTTCGCTCCTGGGACGGCTCATGGAGGCTCCTACGTTGCCTCCGCAGGGTTCCTAGGGCCAGCTCAGCTCCTGGCGCTATCTCCGCATCCTTCCTTGTCCCCGCTGAGCTCGACTCTTTGGTCCAGCTGTGCTCTGCTCTGCTCCTAGACCTGCATCAGCGTCACTCCTGCGATGGACTTGCCTGGACATTTGTGGCCAGCGCAGCTTGATATTTGGGCTCTGTTTGGCTCCGTTCCCGCGACCGCCTCACCTCGGCTCCTGGAACGTTGCCATAAGGCTCCTGGCCTGGCTCCGCATGGCTCCTAGGCCACACTCTACTCAGCACCTTGGACGAACTCAACTTGACCCCATGTGCCGCCTCAGTTCAGCTTTGCAACCAGCTTAGATTGGATCCTTGGACTAAAACACCATGACAACTGGTGGAAGCTCAGCTCCCATCCTGAGGACAGCGAAGCTTGACTTTTGGGGATGCCTCCACGCGGTTCCTGGGACTGACACAGCTCTGCTCCAGGGGCTTGCTGCCCTCAGCATGCTCAGCATTTCAGCATGACTCTTGAGCTGACCCTGCTCAGCCCTCGCAGCAGCCTTGCCTGGTCTTTTGACACAAAGTCAGATGCACTCTTGTGGCCAGCTCTGCCCAAATCCTTGGCCAGCTCAGATTGGCTCCTTGGACTAAAACACCATGACAACTGGTGGAAGCTCAGCTCCCATCCTGAGGACAGCGAAGCTTCACTTTTGGGGACGCCTCCACGCGGTTCCTGGGACCGACACAGCTCTGCTCCAGGGGCTTGCTGCGCTCAGCATGCTCGGTATCTCGGCCCATCTCCTGAGCTGACTCCGCTCGGCCCTCGCCGCAGCCTTGCCTGGTCTTATGGCACAAAGTCAGATGGGCTCCTGCGGCCAGCTCTGCCCAACTCCTTCGCCAGCTCATCTTGGCTCCTGGGACGGCTCATGGAGGCTCCTACGTTGGCTCCGCAGGGTTCCTAGGGCCGGCTCAGCTCCTGGCGCTATCTCAGCCTCGTTCCGTGTGCCGGCTCAACACGGCTCCTTGGTACAGCTCTGCTTTGCTCCTGGGCCTCCATCAGCTTGGCTCCTGTGATGGACTTGCCTCGGTGTTTGTTGCCAGTGAGGCTCAACCTTGGCACTGTATTTGGCTCACCTCCCGGGACAGCCTCAACTCAGCTCCTGGGATGCCTCTGGAAGGCTCCTGGCCTGGCTCCGCATGGCTCCTAGGCCACACTCCACTCAGCTCCTTGGACCAACTCAACTTGCCCCCATGTGCCGCCTCGGCTTGCCTTTTGGAGCCCGCTCAGCTCGGCTCCTTGCACCAACCTACCTTGACTGCTGGTCGCAGCTCAGCTCGGATCCTGAACAGCGCAGCTTGACTTTTGGGGATGCCTCCACTCAGTGCCTTGGACCGACACAGCTCAGCTCCAGGGGCTGGCTGCCCTCAGCATGCTCAGCATCTCGGCATGACTCTTGAGCTGACTCTGCTCAGCCCTCGCAGCAGCCTTGCCTGGTCTTTTGACACAAAGTCAGAGCGACTCTTGTGGCCAGCTCTGCCCAACTCCTTGGCCAGCTCATCTTCGCTCCTGGGACGGCTCATGGAGGCTCCTACGTTGCCTCCGCAGGGTTCCTAGGGCCAGCTCAGCTCCTGGCGCTATCTCCGCATCCTTCCTTGTCCCCGCTGAGCTCGACTCTTTGGTCCAGCTGTGCTCTGCTCTGCTCCTAGACCTGCATCAGCGTCACTCCTGTGACGGACTTGCCTGGACGTTTGTGGCCAGCGCAGCTTGATATTTGGGCTCTGTTTGGCTCCGTTCCCGCGACCGCCTCACCTCGGCTCCTGGAACGTTGCCATAAGGCTCCTGGCCTGGCTCCGCATGGCTCCTAGGCCACACTCTACTCAGCACCTTGGACCAACTCAACTTGACCCCATGTGCCGCCTCAGTTCAGCTTTGCAACCAGCTCAGATTGGATCCTTGGACTAAAACACCATGACAACTGGTGGAAGCTCAGCTCCCATCCTGAGGACAGCGAAGCTTGACTTTTGGGGATGCCTCCACTTGGTTCCTTGGACCGACACAGCTCAGCTCCAGGGGCTTGCTGCCCTCAGCATGCTCAGCATTTCAGCATGACTCTTGAGCTGACTCTGCTCAGCCCTCGCAGCAGCCTTGCCTGGTCTTTTGACACAAAGTCAGAGCGACTCTTGTGGCCAGCTCTGCCCAACTCCTTGGCCAGCTCATCTTCGCTCCTGGGACGGCTCATGGAGGCTCCTACGTTGCCTCCGCAGGGTTCCTAGGGCCAGCTCAGTTGCTGGCGCTATCTCCGCATCCTTCCTTGTCCCCGCTGAGCTCGACTCTTTGGTCCAGCTGTGCTCTGCTCTGCTCCTAGACCTGCATCAGCGTCACTCCTGTGACGGACTTGCCTGGACGTTTGTGGCCAGCGCAGCTTGATATTTGGGCTCTGTTTGGCTCCATTCCCGCGACCGCCTCAACTCGGCTCCTGGAACGTTGCCATAAGGCTCCTGGCCTGGCTCCGCATGGCTCCTAGGCCACACTCTACTCAGCTCCTTGGACCAACTCAACTTGACCCCATGTGCCACCTCGGCTTGCCTTTTGGAGCCTGCTCAGCTTGGCTCCTTGCACCAACCTACCTTGACTGCTGGTGGCAGCTCAGCTCGGATCCTGAACAGCGCAGCTTGACTTTTGGGGATGCCTCCACTCGGTTCCTTGGACCGACACAGCTCAGCTCCAGGGGCTGGCTGCCCTCAGCATGCTCAGCATCTCGGCATGACTCTTGAGCTGACCCTGCTCAGCCCTCGCAGCAGCCTTGCCTGGTCTTTTGACACAAAGTCAGATGCACTCTTGTGGCCAGCTCTGCCCAACTCCTTGGCCAGCTCAGATTGGCTCCTTGGACTAAAACACGATGACAAATGGTGGAAGCTCAGCTCCCATCCTGAGGACAGCGAAGCTTCACTTTTGGGGACGCCTCCACGCGGTTCCTGGGACCGACACAGCTCTGCTCCAGGGGCTTGCTGCGCTCAGCATGCTCGGTATCTCGGCCCATCTCCTGAGCTGACTCCGCTCGGCCCTCGCCGCAGCCTTGCTTGGTCTTATGGCACAAAGTCAGATGGGCTCCTGCGGCCAGCTCTGCCCAACTCCTTCGCCAGCTCATCTTGGCTCCTGGGACGGCTCATGGAGGCTCCTACGTTGGCTCCGCAGGGTTCCTAGGGCCGGCTCAGCTCCTGGCGCTATCTCAGCCTCGTTCCGTGTGCCGGCTCAACACGGCTCCTTGGTACAGCTCTGCTTTGCTCCTGGGCCTCCATCAGCTTGGCTCCTGTGATGGACTCGCCTCGGCGTTTGTTGCCAGTGAGGCTCAACCTTGGCACTGTATTTGGCTCACCTCCCGGGACAGCCTCAACTCAGCTCCTGGGATGCCTCTGGAAGGCTCCTGGCCTGGCTCCGCATGGCTCCTAGGCCACACTCCACTCAGCTCCTTGGACCAACTCAACTTGCCCCCATGTGCCGCCTCGGCTTGCCTTTTGGAGCCCGCTCAGCTCGGCTCCTTGCACCAACCTACCTTGACTGCTGGTCGCAGCTCAGCTCGGATCCTGAACAGCGCAGCTTGACTTTTGGGGATGCCTCCACTCGGTTCCTTGGACCGACACAGCTCAGCTCCAGGGGCTTGCTGCCCTCAGCATGCTCAGCATCTCGGCATGACTCTTGAGCTGACTCTGCTCAGCCCTCGCAGCAGCCTTGCCTGGTCTTTTGACACAAAGTCAGAGCGACTCTTGTGGCCAGCTCTGCCCAACTCCTTGGCCAGCTCATCTTCGCTCCTGGGACGGCTCATGGAGGCTCCTACGTTGCCTCCGCAGGGTTCCTAGGGCCAGCTCAGCTCCTGGCGCTATCTCCGCATCCTTCCTTGTCCCCGCTGAGCTCGACTCTTTGGTCCAGCTGTGCTCTGCTCTGCTCCTAGACCTGCATCAGCGTCACTCCTGTGACGGACTTGCCTGGACGTTTGTGGCCAGCGCAGCTTGATATTTGGGCTCTGTTTGGCTCCGTTCCCGCGACCACCTCACCTCGGCTCCTGGAACGTTGCCATAAGGCTCCTGGCCTGGCTCCGCATGGCTCCTAGGCCACACTCTACTCAGCACCTTGGACCAACTCAACTTGCCCCCATGTGCCGCCTCAGTTCAGCTTTGCAACCAGCTCAGATTGGATCCTTGGACTAAAACACCATGACAACCGGTGGAAGCTCAGCTCCCATCCTGAGGACAGCGAAGCTTGACTTTTGGGGATGCCTCCACGCGGTTCCTGGGACTGACACAGCTCTGCTCCAGGGGCTTGCTGCCCTCAGCATGCTCAGCATCTCAGCATGACTCTTGAGCTGACCCTGCTCAGCCCTCGCAGCAGCCTTGCCTGGTCTTTTGACACAAAGTCAGATGCACTCTTGTGGCCAGCTCTGCCCAACTCCTTGGCCAGCTCAGATTGGCTCCTTGGACTAAAACACGATGACAACTGGTGGAAGCTCAGCTCCCATACTGAGGACAGCGAAGCTTCACTTTTGGGGACGCCTCCACGCGGTTCCTGGGACCGACACAGCTCTGCTCCAGGGGATTCCTGCGCTCAGCATGCTCGGTATCTCGGCCCATCTCCTGAGCTGACTCCGCTCGGCCCTCGTCGCAGCCTTGCCTGGTCTTATGGCACAAAGTCAGATGGGCTCCTGCGGCCAGCTCTGCCCAACTCCTTCGCCAGCTCATCTTGGCTCCTGGGACGGCTCATGGAGGCTCCTACGTTGGCTCCGCAGGGTTCCTAGGGCCGGCTCAGCTCCTGGCGCTATCTCAGCCTCGTTCCGTGTGCCGGCTCGACACGGCTCCTTGGTACAGCTCTGCTTTGCTCCTGGGCCTCCATCAGCTTGGCTCCTGTGATGGACGCGCCTCGGCCTTTGTTGCCAGTGAGGTTCAACCTTGCCGCTATATTTGGCTCACCTCCCGGGACAGCCTCAACTCAGCTCCTGGGATGCCTCTGGAAGGCTCCTGGCCTGGCTCCGCATGGCTCCTAGGCCACACTCCACTCAGCTCCTTGGACCAACTCAACTTGCCCCCATGTGCCGCCTCGGCTTGCCTTTTGGAGCCCGCTCAGCTCGGCTCCTTGCACCAACCTACCTTGACTGCTGGTGGCAGCTCAGCTCGGATCCTGAACAGCGCAGCTTGACTTTTGGGGATGCCTCTACTCACTGCCTTGGACCGACACAGCTCAGCTCCAGGGGCTGGCTGCCCTCAGCATGCTCAGCATCTCGGCATGACTCTTGAGCTGACTCTGCTCAGCCCTCGCAGCAGCCTTGCCTGGTCTTTTGACACAAAGTCAGAGCGACTCTTGTGGCCAGCTCTGCCCAACTCCTTGGCCAGCTCATCTTCGCTCCTGGGACGGCTCATGGAGGCTCCTACCTTGCCTCCGCAGGGTTCCTAGGGCCAGCTCAGCTCCTGGCGCTATCTCCGCATCCTTCCTTGTCCCCGCTGAGCTCGACTCTTTGGTCCAGCTGTGCTCTGCTCTGCTCCTAGACCTGCATCAGCGTCACTCCTGTGATGGACTTGCCTGGCCGTTTGTGGCCAGCGCAGCTTGATATTTGGGCTCTGTTTGGCTCCATTCCCGCGACCGCCTCAACTCGGCTCCTGGGACGTTGCCATAAGGCTCCTGGCCTGGCTCCGCATGGCTCCTGGGCCACACTCCACTCAGCTCCTTGGACCAACTCAACTTGCCCCCATGTGCCGCCTCGGCTTGCCTTTTGGAGCCCGCTCAGCTTGGCTCCTTGCACCAACCTACCTTGACTGCTGGTCGCAGCTCAGCTCGGATCCTGAACAGCGCAGCTTGACTTTTGGGGATGCCTCCACTCGGTTCCTTGGACCGACACAGCTCAGCTCCAGGGGCTGGCTGCCCTCAGCATGCTCAGCATCTCGGCATGACTCTTGAGCTGACCCTGCTCAGCCCTCGCAGCAGCCTTGCCTGGTCTTTTGACACAAAGTCAGATGCACTCTTGTGGCCAGCTCTGCCCAACTCCTTGGCCAGCTCAGATTGGCTCCTTGGACTAAAACACAATGACAACTGGTGGAAGCTCAGCTCCCATACTGAGGACAGCGAAGCTTGACTTTTGGGGACGCCTCCACGCGGTTCCTGGGACCGACACAGCTCTGCTCCAGGGGCTTGCTGCGCTCAGCATGCTCGGTATCTCGGCCCATCTCCTGAGCTGACTCCGCTCGGCCCTCGCCGCAGCCTTGCCTGGTCTTTTGACACAAAGTCAGATGGGCTCCTGCGGCCAGCTCTGCCCAACTCCTTCGCCAGCTCATCTTGGCTCCTGGGACGGCTCATGGAGGCTCCTACGTTGGCTCCGCAGGGTTCCTAGGGCCGGCTCAGCTCCTGGCGCTATCTCAGCCTCGTTCCGTGTGCCGGCTCAACACGGCTCCTTGGTACAGCTCTGCTTTGCTCCTGGGCCTCCATCAGCTTGGCTCCTGTGATGGACTCGCCTCGGCGTTTGTTGCCAGTGAGGCTCAACCTTGGCACTGTATTTGGCTCACCTCCCGGGACAGCCTCAATTCAGCTCCTGGGATGCCTCTGGAAGGCTCCTGGCCTGGCTCCGCATGGCTCCTAGGCCACACTCCACTCAGCTCCTTGGACCAACTCAACTTGCCCCCATGTGCCGCCTCGGATTGCCTTTTGGAGCCCGCTCAGCTTGGCTCCTTGCACCAACCTACCTTGACTGCTGGTCGCAGCTCAGCTCGGATCCTGAACAGCGCAGCTTGACTTTTGGGGATGCCTCCACTCGGTTCCTTGGACCGACACAGCTCAGCTCCAGGGGCTGGCTGCCCTCAGCATGCTCAGCATCTCGGCATGACTCTTGAGCTGACTCTGCTCAGCCCTCGCAGCAGCCTTGCCTGGTCTTTTGACACAAAGTCAGAGCGACTCTTGTGGCCAGCTCTGCCCAACTCCTTGGCCAGCTCATCTTCGCTCCTGGGACGGCTCATGGAGGCTCCTACGTTGGCTCCGCAGGGTTCCTAGGGCCAGCTCAGCTCGTGGCGCTATCTCCGCATCCTTCCTTGTCCCCGCTGAGCTCGACTCTTTGGTCCAGCTGTGCTCTGCTCTGCTCCTAGACCTGCATCAGCGTCACTCCTGTGACGGACTTGCCTGGACGTTTGTGGCCAGCGCAGCTTGATATTTGGGCTCTGTTTGGCTCCGTTCCCGCGACCGCCTCACCTCGGCTCCTGGGACGTTGCCATAAGGCTCCTGGCCTGGCTCCGCATGGCTCCTAGGCCACACTCTACTCAGCACCTTGGACCAACTCAACTTGCCCCCATGTGCCGCCTCAGTTCAGCTTTGCAACCAGCTCAGATTGGATCCTTGGACTAAAACACCATGACAACTGGTGGAAGCTCAGCTCCCATCCTGAGGACAGCGACGCTTGACTTTTGGGGATGCCTCCACGCGGTTCCTGGGACTGACACAGCTCTGCTCCAGGGGCTTGCTGCCCTCAGCATGCTCAGCATCTCAGCATGACTCTTGAGCTGACCCTGCTCAGCCCTCGCAGCAGCCTTGCCTGGTCTTTTGACACAAAGTCAGATGCACTCTTGTGGCCAGCTCTGCCCAAATCCTTGGCCAGCTCAGATTGGCTCCTTGGACTAAAACACCATGAAAAGTGGTGGAAGCTCAGCTCCCATACTGAGGACAGCGAAGCTTCACTTTTGGGGACGCCTCCACGCAGTTCCTGGGACCGACACAGCTCTGCTCCAGGGGCTTGCTGCGCTCAGCATGCTCGGTATCTCGGCCCATCTCCTGAGCTGACTCCGCTCGGCCCTCGTCGCAGCCTTGCCTGGTCTTATGGCACAAAGTCAGATGGGCTCCTGCGGCCAGCTCTGCCCAACTCCTTCGCCAGCTCATCTTTGCTCCTGGGACGGCTCATGGAGGCTCCTACGTTGGCTCCGCAGGGTTCCTAGGGCCGGCTCAGCTCCTGGCGCTATCTCAGCCTCGTTCCGTGTGCCGGCTCGACACGGCTCCTTGGTACAGCTTTGCTTTGCTCCTGGGCCTCCATCAGCTTGGCTCCTGTGATGGACGCGCCTCGGTGTTTGTTGCCAGTGAGGTTCAACCTTGCCGCTATATTTGGCTCACCTCCCGGGACAGCCTCAACTCAGCTCCTGGGATGCCTCTGGAAGGCTCCTGGCCTGGCTCCGCATGGCTCCTAGGCCACACTCCACTCAGCTCCTTGGACCAACTCAACTTGCCCCCATGTGCCGCCTCGGCTTGCCTTTTGGAGCCCGCTCAGCTCGGCTCCTTGCACCAACCTACCTTGACTGCTGGTGGCAGCTCAGCTCGGATCCTGAACAGCGCAGCTTGACTTTTGGGGATGCCTCTACTCACTGCCTTGGACCGACACAGCTCAGCTCCAGGGGCTGGCTGCCCTCAGCATGCTCAGCATCTCGGCATGACTCTTGAGCTGACTCTGCTCAGCCCTCGCAGCAGCCTTGCCTGGTCTTTTGACACAAAGTCAGAGCGACTCTTGTGGCCAGCTCTGCCCAACTCCTTGGCCAGCTCATCTTCGCTCCTGGGACGGCTCATGGAGGCTCCTACGTTGCCTCCGCAGGGTTCCTAGGGCCAGCTCAGCTCCTGGCGCTATCTCCGCCTCCTTCCTTGTCCCCGCTGAGCTCGACTCTTTGGTCCAGCTGTGCTCTGCTCTGCTCCTAGACCTGCATCAGCGTCACTCCTGTGATGGACTTGCCTGGACGTTTGTGGCCAGCGCAGCTTGATATTTGGGCTCTGTTTGGCTCCATTCCCGCGACCGCCTCAACTCGGCTCCTGGGACGTTGCCATAAGGCTCCTGGCCTGGCTCCGCATGGCTCCTAGGCCACACTCCACTCAGCTCCTTGGACCAACTCAACTTGCCCCCATGTGCCGCCTCGGCTTGCCTTTTGGAGCCCGCTCAGCTTGGCTCCTTGCACCAACCTACCTTGACTGCTGGTCGCAGCTCAGCTCGGATCCTGAACAGCGCAGCTTGACTTTTGGGGATGCCTCCACTCAGTGCCTTGGACCGACACAGCTCAGCTCCAGGGGCTGGCTGCCCTCAGCATGCTCAGCATCTCGGCATGACTCTTGAGCTGACTCTGCTCAGCCCTCGCAGCAGCCTTGCCTGGTCTTTTGACACAAAGTCAGAGCGACTCTTGTGGCCAGCTCTGCCCAACTCCTTGGCCAGCTCATCTTGGCTCCTGGGACGGCTCATGGAGGCTCCTACGTTGCCTCCGCAGGGTTCCTAGGGCCAGCTCAGCTCCTGGCGCTATCTCCGCATCCTTCCTTGTCCCCGCTGAGCTCGACTCTTTGGTCCAGCTGTGCTCTGCTCTGCTCCTAGACCTGCATCAGCGTCACTCCTGTGACGGACTTGCCTGGACGTTTGTGGCCAGCGCAGCTTGATATTTGGGCTCTGTTTGGCTCCGTTCCCGCGACCGCCTCACCTCGGCTCCTGGGACGTTGCCATAAGGCTCCTGGCCTGGCTCCGCATGGCTCCTAGGCCACACTCTACTCAGCACCTTGGACCAACTCAACTTGCCCCCATGTGCCGCCTCAGTTCAGCTTTGCAACCAGCTCAGATTGGATCCTTGGACTAAAACACCATGACAACTGGTGGAAGCTCAGCTCCCATCCTGAGGACAGCGACGCTTGACTTTTGGGAATGCCTCCACGCGGTTCCTGGGACTGACACAGCTCTGCTCCAGGGGCTTGCTGCCCTCAGCATGCTCAGCATCTCAGCATGACTCTTGAGCTGACCCTGCTCAGCCCTCGCAGCAGCCTTGCCTGGTCTTTTGACACAAAGTCAGATGCACTCTTGTGGCCAGCTCTGCCCAAATCCTTGGCCAGCTCAGATTGGCTCCTTGGACTAAAACACCATGACAACTGGTGGAAGCTCAGCTCCCATCCTGAGGACAGCGAAGCTTCACTTTTGGGGACGCCTCCACGCGGTTCCTGGGACCGACACAGCTCTGCTCCAGGGGCTTGCTGCGCTCAGCATGCTCGGTATCTCGGCCCATCTCCTGAGCTGACTCCGCTCGGCCCTCGCCGCAGCCTTGCCTGGTCTTATGGCACAAAGTCAGATGGGCTCCTGCGGCCAGCTCTGCCCAACTCCTTCGCCAGCTCATCTTGGCTCCTGGGACGGCTCATGGAGGCTCCTACTTTGCCTCCGCAGGGTTCCTAGGGCCGGCTCAGCTCTTGGCGCTATCTCAGCCTCGTTCTGTGTGCCGGCTCAACACGGCTCCTTGGTACAGCTCTGCTTTGCTCCTGGGCCTCCATCAGCTTGGCTCCTGTGATGGACTCGCCTCGGCGTTTGTTGCCAGTGAGGCTCAACCTTGGCACTGTATTTGGCTCACCTCCCGGGACAGCCTCAACTCAGCTCCTGGGATGCCTCTGGAAGGCTCCTGGCCTGGCTCCGCATGGCTCCTAGGCCACACTCCACTCAGCTCCTTGGACCAACTCAACTTGCCCCCATGTGCCGCCTCGGCTTGCCTTTTGGAGCCCGCTCAGCTCGGCTCCTTGCACCAACCTACCTTGACTGCTGGTGGCAGCTCAGCTCGGATCCTGAACAGCGCAGCTTGACTTTTGGGGATGCCTCCACTCAGTGCCTTGGACCAACACAGCTCAGCTCCAGGGGCTGGCTGCCCTCAGCATGCTCAGCATCTCGGCATGACTCTTGAGCTGACTCTGCTCAGCCCTCGCAGCAGCCTTGCCTGGTCTTTTGACACAAAGTCAGAGCGACTCTTGTGGCCAGCTCTGCCCAACTCCTTCGCCAGCTCATCTTCGCTCCTGGGACGGCTCATGGAGGCTCCTACGTTGCCTCCGCAGGGTTCCTAGGGCCGGCTCAGCTCCTGGCGCTATCTCAGCCTCGTTCCGTGTGCCGGCTCAACACGGCTCCTTGGTACAGCTCTGCTTTGCTCCTGGGCCTCCATCAGCTTGGCTCCTGTGATGGACTCGCCTCGGCGTTTGTTGCCAGTGAGGCTCAACCTTGGCACTGTATTTGGCTCACCTCCCGGGACAGCCTCAACTCAGCTCCTGGGATGCCTCTGGAAGGCTCCTGGCCTGGCTCCGCATGGCTCCTAGGCCACACTCCACTCAGCTCCTTGGACCAACTCAACTTGCCCCCATGTGCCGCCTCGGCTTGCCTTTTGGAGCCCGCTCAGCTTGGCTCCTTGCACCAACCTACCTTGACTGCTGGTGGCAGCTCAGCTCGGATCCTGAACAGCGCAGCTTGACTTTTGGGGATGCCTCCACTCGGTTCCTTGGACCGACACAGCTCAGCTCCAGGGGCTGGCTGCCCTCAGCATGCTCAGCATCTCGGCATGACTCTTGAGCTGACTCTGCTCAGCCCTCGCAGCAGCCTTGCCTGGTCTTTTGACACAAAGTCAGAGCGACTCTTGTGGCCAGCTCTGCCCAACTCCTTGGCCAGCTCATCTTCGCTCCTGGGACGGCTCATGGAGGCTCCTACGTTGCCTCCGCAGGGTTCCTAGGGCCAGCTCAGCTCCTGGCGCTATCTCCGCATCCTTCCTTGTCCCCGCTGAGCTCGACTCTTTGGTCCAGCTGTGCTCTGCTCTGCTCCTAGACCTGCATCAGCGTCACTCCTGTGACGGACTTGCCTGGACGTTTGTGGCCAGCGCAGCTTGATATTTGGGCTCTGTTTGGCTCCGTTCCCGTGACCGCCTCACCTCGGCTCCTGGGACGTTGCCATAAGGCTCCTGGCCTGGCTCCGCATGGCTCCTAGGCCACACTCTACTCAGCACCTTGGACCAACTCAACTTGCCCCCATGTGCCGCCTCAGTTCAGCTTTGCAACCAGCTCAGATTGGATCCTTGGACTAAAACACCATGACAACTGGTGGAAGCTCAGCTCCCATCCTGAGGACAGCGACGCTTGACTTTTGGGGATGCCTCCACGCGGTTCCTGGGACTGACACAGCTCTGCTCCAGGGGCTTGCTGCCCTCAGCATGCTCAGCATCTCAGCATGACTCTTGAGCTGACCCTGCTCAGCCCTCGCAGCAGCCTTGCCTGGTCTTTTGACACAAAGTCAGATGCACTCTTGTGGCCAGCTCTGCCCAACTCCTTGGCCAGCTCAGATTGGCTCCTTGGACTAAAACACCATGACAACTGGTGGAAGCTCAGCTCCCATCCTGAGGACAGCGAAGCTTCACTTTTGGGGACGCCTCCACGCGGTTCCTGGGACCGACACAGCTCTGCTCCAGGGGCTTGCTGCGCTCAGCATGCTCGGTATCTCGGCCCATCTCCTGAGCTGACTCCGCTCGGCCCTCGCCGCAGCCTTGCCTGGTCTTATGGCACAAAGTCAGATGGGCTCCTGCGGCCAGCTCTGCCCAACTCCTTCGCCAGCTCATCTTGGCTCCTGGGACGGCTCATGGAGGCTCCTACTTTGCCTCCGCAGGGTTCCTAGGGCCGGCTCAGCTCTTGGCGCTATCTCAGCCTCGTTCTGTGTACCGGCTCAACACGGCTCCTTGGTACAGCTCTGCTTTGCTCCTGGGCCTCCATCAGCTTGGCTCCTGTGATGGACTCGCCTCGGCGTTTGTTGCCAGTGAGGCTCAACCTTGGCACTGTATTTGGCTCACCTCCCGGGACAGCCTCAACTCAGCTCCTGGGATGCCTCTGGAAGGCTCCTGGCCTGGCTCCGCATGGCTCCTAGGCCACACTCCACTCAGCTCCTTGGACCAACTCAACTTGCCCCCATGTGCCGCCTCGGCTTGCCTTTTGGAGCCCGCTCAGCTCGGCTCCTTGCACCAACCTACCTTGACTGCTGGTGGCAGCTCAGCTCGGATCCTGAACAGCGCAGCTTGACTTTTGGGGATGCCTCCACTCAGTGCCTTGGACCAACACAGCTCAGCTCCAGGGGCTGGCTGCCCTCAGCATGCTCAGCATCTCGGCATGACTCTTGAGCTGACTCTGCTCAGCCCTCGCAGCAGCCTTGCCTGGTCTTTTGACACAAAGTCAGAGCGACTCTTGTGGCCAGCTCTGCCCAACTCCTTCGCCAGCTCATCTTCGCTCCTGGGACGGCTCATGGAGGCTCCTACGTTGCCTCCGCAGGGTTCCTAGGGCCGGCTCAGCTCCTGGCGCTATCTCAGCCTCGTTCCGTGTGCCGGCTCAACACGGCTCCTTGGTACAGCTCTGCTTTGCTCCTGGGCCTCCATCAGCTTGGCTCCTGTGATGGACTCGCCTCGGCGTTTGTTGCCAGTGAGGCTCAACCTTGGCACTGTATTTGGCTCACCTCCCGGGACAGCCTCAACTCAGCTCCTGGGATGCCTCTGGAAGGCTCCTGGCCTGGCTCCGCATGGCTCCTAGGCCACACTCCACTCAGCTCCTTGGACCAACTCAACTTGCCCCCATGTGCCGCCTCGGCTTGCCTTTTGGAGCCCGCTCAGCTTGGCTCCTTGCACCAACCTACCTTGACTGCTGGTGGCAGCTCAGCTCGGATCCTGAACAGCGCAGCTTGACTTTTGGGGATGCCTCCACTCGGTTCCTTGGACCGACACAGCTCAGCTCCAGGGGCTGGCTGCCCTCAGCATGCTCAGCATCTCGGCATGACTCTTGAGCTGACTCTGCTCAGCCCTCGCAGCAGCCTTGCCTGGTCTTTTGACACAAAGTCAGAGCGACTCTTGTGGCCAGCTCTGCCCAACTCCTTGGCCAGCTCATCTTGGCTCCTGGGACGGCTCATGGAGGCTCCTACGTTGCCTCCGCAGGGTTCCTAGGGCCAGCTCAGCTCCTGGCGCTATCTCCGCATCCTTCCTTGTCCCCGCTGAGCTCGACTCTTTGGTCCAGCTGTGCTCTGCTCTGCTCCTAGACCTGCATCAGCGTCACTCCTGTGACGGACTTGCCTGGACGTTTGTGGCCAGCGCAGCTTGATATTTGGGCTCTGTTTGGCTCCGTTCCCGTGACCGCCTCACCTCGGCTCCTGGGACGTTGCCATAAGGCTCCTGGCCTGGCTCCGCATGGCTCCTAGGCCACACTCTACTCAGCACCTTGGACCAACTCAACTTGCCCCCATGTGCCGCCTCAGTTCAGCTTTGCAACCAGCTCAGATTGGATCCTTGGACTAAAACACCATGACAACTGGTGGAAGCTCAGCTCCCATCCTGAGGACAGCGACGCTTGACTTTTGGGGATGCCTCCACGCGGTTCCTGGGACTGACACAGCTCTGCTCCAGGGGCTTGCTGCCCTCAGCATGC
The DNA here is from genome assembly GCF_963924245.1 of Chroicocephalus ridibundus. NCBI lineage: Eukaryota > Metazoa > Chordata > Aves > Charadriiformes > Laridae > Chroicocephalus > Chroicocephalus ridibundus. The sequence continues at coordinate 7,762,769 of NC_086305.1, read as the reverse complement.
TCAGCATCTCAGCATGACTCTTGAGCTGACCCTGCTCAGCCCTCGCAGCAGCCTTGCCTGGTCTTTTGACACAAAGTCAGATGCACTCTTGTGGCCAGCTCTGCCCAACTCCTTGGCCAGCTCAGATTGGCTCCTTGGACTAAAACACGATGACAACTGGTGGAAGCTCAGCTCCCATCCTGAGGACAGCGAAGCTTCACTTTTGGGGACGCCTCCACGCGGTTCCTGGGACCGACACAGCTCTGCTCCAGGGGCTTGCTGCGCTCAGCATGCTCGGTATCTCGGCCCATCTCCTGAGCTGACTCCGCTCGGCCCTCGCCGCAGCCTTGCCTGGTCTTATGGCACAAAGTCAGATGGGCTCCTGCGGCCAGCTCTGCCCAACTCCTTCGCCAGCTCATCTTGGCTCCTGGGACGGCTCATGGAGGCTCCTACTTTGCCTCCGCAGGGTTCCTAGGGCCGGCTCAGCTCTTGGCGCTATCTCAGCCTCGTTCTGTGTGCCGGCTCAACACGGCTCCTTGGTACAGCTCTGCTTTGCTCCTGGGCCTCCATCAGCTTGGCTCCTGTGATGGACTCGCCTCGGCGTTTGTTGCCAGTGAGGCTCAACCTTGGCACTGTATTTGGCTCACCTCCCGGGACAGCCTCAACTCAGCTCCTGGGATGCCTCTGGAAGGCTCCTGGCCTGGCTCCGCATGGCTCCTAGGCCACACTCCACTCAGCTCCTTGGACCAACTCAACTTGCCCCCATGTGCCGCCTCGGCTTGCCTTTTGGAGCCCGCTCAGCTCGGCTCCTTGCACCAACCTACCTTGACTGCTGGTGGCAGCTCAGCTCGGATCCTGAACAGCGCAGCTTGACTTTTGGGGATGCCTCCACTCAGTGCCTTGGACCAACACAGCTCAGCTCCAGGGGCTGGCTGCCCTCAGCATGCTCAGCATCTCGGCATGACTCTTGAGCTGACTCTGCTCAGCCCTCGCAGCAGCCTTGCCTGGTCTTTTGACACAAAGTCAGAGCGACTCTTGTGGCCAGCTCTGCCCAACTCCTTCGCCAGCTCATCTTGGCTCCTGGGACGGCTCATGGAGGCTCCTACGTTGCCTCCGCAGGGTTCCTAGGGCCGGCTCAGCTCCTGGCGCTATCTCAGCCTCGTTCCGTGTGCCGGCTCAACACGGCTCCTTGGTACAGCTCTGCTTTGCTCCTGGGCCTCCATCAGCTTGGCTCCTGTGATGGACTCGCCTCGGCGTTTGTTGCCAGTGAGGCTCAACCTTGGCACTGTATTTGGCTCACCTCCCGGGACAGCCTCAATTCAGCTCCTGGGATGCCTCTGGAAGGCTCCTGGCCTGGCTCCGCATGGCTCCTAGGCCACACTCCACTCAGCTCCTTGGACCAACTCAACTTGCCCCCATGTGCCGCCTCGGCTTGCCTTTTGGAGCCCGCTCAGCTTGGCTCCTTGCACCAACCTACCTTGACTGCTGGTGGCAGCTCAGCTCGGATACTGAACAGCGCAGCTTGACTTTTGGGGATGCCTCCACTCGGTTCCTTGGACCGACACAGCTCAGCTCCAGGGGCTGGCTGCCCTCAGCATGCTCAGCATCTTGGCATGACTCTTGAGCTGACTCTGCTCAGCCCTCGCAGCAGCCTTGCCTGGTCTTTTGACACAAAGTCAGAGCGACTCTTGTGGCCAGCTCTGCCCAACTCCTTGGCCAGCTCATCTTGGCTCCTGGGACGGCTCATGGAGGCTCCTACGTTGCCTCCGCAGGGTTCCTAGGGCCAGCTCAGCTCCTGGCGCTATCTCCGCATCCTTCCTTGTCCCCGCTGAGCTCGACTCTTTGGTCCAGCTGTGCTCTGCTCTGCTCCTAGACCTGCATCAGCGTCACTCCTGTGACGGACTTGCCTGGACGTTTGTGGCCAGCGCAGCTTGATATTTGGGCTCTGTTTGGCTCCGTTCCCGTGACCGCCTCACCTCGGCTCCTGGGACGTTGCCATAAGGCTCCTGGCCTGGCTCCGCATGGCTCCTAGGCCACACTCTACTCAGCACCTTGGACCAACTCAACTTGCCCCCATGTGCCGCCTCAGTTCAGCTTTGCAACCAGCTCAGATTGGATCCTTGGACTAAAACACCATGACAACTGGTGGAAGCTCAGCTCCCATCCTGAGGACAGCGACGCTTGACTTTTGGGGATGCCTCCACGCGGTTCCTGGGACTGACACAGCTCTGCTCCAGGGGCTTGCTGCCCTCAGCATGCTCAGCATCTCAGCATGACTCTTGAGCTGACCCTGCTCAGCCCTCGCAGCAGCCTTGCCTGGTCTTTTGACACAAAGTCAGATGCACTCTTGTGGCCAGCTCTGCCCAACTCCTTGGCCAGCTCAGATTGGCTCCTTGGACTAAAACACGATGACAACTGGTGGAAGCTCAGCTCCCATCCTGAGGACAGCGAAGCTTCACTTTTGGGGACGCCTCCACGCGGTTCCTGGGACCGACACAGCTCTGCTCCAGGGGCTTGCTGCGCTCAGCATGCTCGGTATCTCGGCCCATCTCCTGAGCTGACTCCGCTCGGCCCTCGCCGCAGCCTTGCCTGGTCTTATGGCACAAAGTCAGATGGGCTCCTGCGGCCAGCTCTGCCCAACTCCTTCGCCAGCTCATCTTGGCTCCTGGGACGGCTCATGGAGGCTCCTACGTTGGCTCCGCAGGGTTCCTAGGGCCGGCTCAGCTCCTGGCGCTATCTCAGCCTCGGTCCGTGTGCCGGCTCAACACGGCTCCTTGGTACAGCTCTGCTTTGCTCCTGGGCCTCCATCAGCTTGGCTCCTGTGATGGACTCGCCTCGGCGTTTGTTGCCAGTGAGGCTCAACCTTGGCACTGTATTTGGCTCACCTCCCGGGACAGCCTCAACTCAGCTCCTGGGATGCCTCTGGAAGGCTCCTGGCCTGGCTCCGCATGGCTCCTAGGCCACACTCCACTCAGCTCCTTGGACCAACTCAACTTGCCCCCATGTGCCGCCTCGGCTTGCCTTTTGGAGCCCGCTCAGCTCGGCTCCTTGCACCAACCTACCTTGACTGCTGGTGGCAGCTCAGCTCGGATCCTGAACAGCGCAGCTTGACTTTTGGGGATGCCTCCACTCAGTGCCTTGGACCAACACAGCTCAGCTCCAGGGGCTGGCTGCCCTCAGCATGCTCAGCATCTCGGCATGACTCTTGAGCTGACTCTGCTCAGCCCTCGCAGCAGCCTTGCCTGGTCTTTTGACACAAAGTCAGAGCGACTCTTGTGGCCAGCTCTGCCCAACTCCTTCGCCAGCTCATCTTGGCTCCTGGGACGGCTCATGGAGGCTCCTACGTTGCCTCCGCAGGGTTCCTAGGGCCGGCTCAGCTCCTGGCGCTATCTCAGCCTCGTTCCGTGTGCCGGCTCAACACGGCTCCTTGGTACAGCTCTGCTTTGCTCCTGGGCCTCCATCAGCTTGGCTCCTGTGATGGACTCGCCTCGGCGTTTGTTGCCAGTGAGGCTCAACCTTGGCACTGTATTTGGCTCACCTCCCGGGACAGCCTCAATTCAGCTCCTGGGATGCCTCTGGAAGGCTCCTGGCCTGGCTCCGCATGGCTCCTAGGCCACACTCCACTCAGCTCCTTGGACCAACTCAACTTGCCCCCATGTGCCGCCTCGGCTTGCCTTTTGGAGCCCGCTCAGCTTGGCTCCTTGCACCAACCTACCTTGACTGCTGGTGGCAGCTCAGCTCGGATCCTGAACAGCGCAGCTTGACTTTTGGGGATGCCTCCACTCGGTTCCTTGGACCGACACAGCTCAGCTCCAGGGGCTGGCTGCCCTCAGCATGCTCAGCATCTCGGCATGACTCTTGAGCTGACTCTGCTCAGCCCTCGCAGCAGCCTTGCCTGGTCTTTTGACACAAAGTCAGAGCGACTCTTGTGGCCAGCTCTGCCCAACTCCTTGGCCAGCTCATCTTGGCTCCTGGGACGGCTCATGGAGGCTCCTACGTTGCCTCCGCAGGGTTCCTAGGGCCAGCTCAGCTCCTGGCGCTATCTCCGCATCCTTCCTTGTCCCCGCTGAGCTCGACTCTTTGGTCCAGCTGTGCTCTGCTCTGCTCCTAGACCTGCATCAGCGTCACTCCTGTGACGGACTTGCCTGGACGTTTGTGGCCAGCGCAGCTTGATATTTGGGCTCTGTTTGGCTCCGTTCCCGTGACCGCCTCACCTCGGCTCCTGGGACGTTGCCATAAGGCTCCTGGCCTGGCTCCGCATGGCTCCTAGGCCACACTCTACTCAGCACCTTGGACCAACTCAACTTGCCCCCATGTGCCGCCTCAGTTCAGCTTTGCAACCAGCTCAGATTGGATCCTTGGACTAAAACACCATGACAACTGGTGGAAGCTCAGCTCCCATCCTGAGGACAGCGAAGCTTGACTTTTGGGGATGCCTCCACTCGGTTCCTTGGACTGACACAGCTCAGCTCCAGGGGCTGGCTGCCCTCAGCATGCTCAGCATTTCAGCATGACTCTTGAGCTGACCCTGCTCAGCCCTCGCAGCAGCCTTGCCTGGTCTTTTGACACAAAGTCAGATGCACTCTTGTGGCCAGCTCTGCCCAAATCCTTGGCCAGCTCAGATTGGCTCCTTGGACTAAAACACCATGACAACTGGTGGAAGCTCAGCTCCCATCCTGAGGACAGCGAAGCTTCACTTTTGGGGACGCCTCCACGCGGTTCCTGGGACCGACACAGCTCTGCTCCAGGGGCTTGCTGCGCTCAGCATGCTCGGTATCTCGGCCCATCTCCTGAGCTGACTCCGCTCGGCCCTCGCCGCAGCCTTGCCTGGTCTTATGGCACAAAGTCAGATGGGCTCCTGCGGCCAGCTCTGCCCAACTCCTTCGCCAGCTCATCTTGGCTCCTGGGACGGCTCATGGAGGCTCCTACGTTGGCTCCGCAGGGTTCCTAGGGCCGGCTCAGCTCTTGGCGCTATCTCAGCCTCGTTCCGTGTGCCGACTCAACACGGCTCCTTGGTACAGCTCTGCTTTGCTCCTGGGCCTCCATCAGCTTGGCTCCTGTGATGGACTCGCCTCGGCGTTTGTTGCCAGTGAGGCTCAACCTTGGCACTGTATTTGGCTCACCTCCCGGGACAGCCTCAACTCAGCTCCTGGGATGCCTCTGGAAGGCTCCTGGCCTGGCTCCGCATGGCTCCTAGGCCACACTCCACTCAGCTCCTTGGACCAACTCAACTTGCCCCCATGTGCTGCCTCGGCTTGCCTTTTGGAGCCCGCTCAGCTCGGCTCCTTGCACCAACCTACCTTGACTGCTGGTGGCAGCTCAGCTCGGATCCTGAACAGCGCAGCTTGACTTTTGGGGATGCCTCCACTCAGTGCCTTGGACCAACACAGCTCAGCTCCAGGGGCTGGCTGCCCTCAGCATGCTCAGCATCTCGGCATGACTCTTGAGCTGACTCTGCTCAGCCCTCGCAGCAGCCTTGCCTGGTCTTTTGACACAAAGTCAGAGCGACTCTTGTGGCCAGCTCTGCCCAACTCCTTGGCCAGCTCATCTTCGCTCCTGGGACGGCTCATGGAGGCTCCTACGTTGCCTCCGCAGGGTTCCTAGGGCCAGCTCAGCTCCTGGCGCTATCTCCGCATCCTTCCTTGTCCCCGCTGAGCTCGACTCTTTGGTCCAGCTGTGCTCTGCTCTGCTCCTAGACCTGCATCAGCGTCACTCCTGTGACGGACTTGCCTGGACGTTTGTGGCCAGCGCAGCTTGATATTTGGGCTCTGTTTGGCTCCATTCCCGCGACCGCCTCAACTCGGCTCCTGGGACGTTGCCATAAGGCTCCTGGCCTGGCTCCACATGGCTCCTAGGCCACACTCTATTCAGCTCCTTGGACCAACTCAAATTGCTTCCATGGGCCGCCTCAGTTCAGCTTTGCAACCAGCTTAGATTGGATCCTTGGACTAAAACATCATGACAACTGGTGGAAGCTCAGCTCCCATCCTGAGGACAGCGAAGCTTGACTTTTGGGGATGCCTCCACGCGGTTCCTGGGACTGACACAGCTCTGCTCCAGGGGCTTGCTGCCCTCAGCATGCTCAGCATCTCAGCATGACTCTTGAGCTGACTCTGCTCAGCCCTCGCAGCAGCCTTGCCTGGTCTTTTGACACAAAGTCAGATGCACTCTTGTGGCCAGCTCTGCCCAACTCCTTGGCCAGCTCAGATTGGCTCCTTGGACTAAAACACGATGACAACTGGTGGAAGCTCAGCTCCCATCCTGAGGACAGCAAAGCTTGACTTTTGGGGACGCCTCCACGCGGTTCCTGGGACTGACACAGCTCTGCTCCAGGGGCTTGCTGCGCTCAGCATGCTCGGTATCTCGGCCCATCTCCTGAGCTGACTCCGCTCGGCCCTCGCCGCAGCCTTGCCTGGTCTTATGGCACAAAGTCAGATGGGCTCCTGCGGCCAGCTCTGCCCAACTCCTTCGCCAGCTCATCTTGGCTCCTGGGACGGCTCATGGAGGCTCCTACGTTGGCTCCGCAGGGTTCCTAGGGCCGGCTCAGCTCCTGGCGCTATCTCAGCCTCGTTCCGTGTGCCGGCTCAACACGGCTCCTTGGTACAGCTCTGCTTTGCTCCTGGGCCTCCATCAGCTTGGCTCCTGTGATGGACTCGCCTCGGCGTTTGTTGCCAGTGAGGCTCAACCTTGGCACTGTATTTGGCTCACCTGCCGGGACAGCCTCAACTCAGCTCCTGGGATGCCTCTGGAAGGCTCCTGGCCTGGCTCCGCATGGCTCCTAGGCCACACTCCACTCAGCTCCTTGGACCAACTCAACTTGCCCCCATGTGCCGCCTCGGCTTGCCTTTTGGAGCCCGCTCAGCTCGGCTCCTTGCACCAACCTACCTTGACTGCTGGTGGCAGCTCAGCTCGGATCCTGAACAGCGCAGCTTGACTTTTGGGGATGCCTCCACTCAGTGCCTTGGACCGACACAGCTCAGCTCCAGGGGCTGGCTGCCCTCAGCATGCTCAGCATCTCAGCATGACTCTTGAGCTGACTCTGCTCAGCCCTCGCAGCAGCCTTGCCTGGTCTTTTGACACAAAGTCAGATGCACTCTTGTGGCCAGCTCTGCCCAACTCCTTGGCCAGCTCATCTTGGCTCCTGGGACGGCTCATGGAGGCTCCTACGTTGCCTCCGCAGGGTTCCTAGGGCCAGCTCAGCTCCTGGCGCTATCTCCGCATCCTTCCTTGTCCCCGCTGAGCTCGACTCTTTGGTCCAGCTGTGCTCTGCTCTGCTCCTAGACCTGCATCAGCGTCACTCCTGTGACGGACTTGCCTGGACGTTTGTGGCCAGCGCAGCTTGATATTTGGGCTCTGTTTGGCTCCGTTCCCGCGACCGCCTCAACTCGGCTCCTGGGACGTTGCCATAAGGCTCCTGGCCTGGCTCCGCATGGCTCCTAGGCCACACTCCACTCAGCTCCTTGGACCAACTCAACTTGCCCCCATGTGCCGCCTCGGCTTGCCTTTTGGAGCCCGCTCAGCTCGGCTCCTTGCACCAACCTACCTTGACTGCTGGTGGCAGCTCAGCTCGGATCCTGAACAGCGCAGCTTGACTTTTGGGGATGCCTCCACTCAGTGCCTTGGACCGACACAGCTCAGCTCCAGGGGCTGGCTGCCCTCAGCATGCTCAGCATCTCGGCATGACTCTTGAGCTGACTCTGCTCAGCCCTCGCAGCAGCCTTGCCTGGTCTTTTGACACAAAGTCAGAGCGACTCTTGTGGCCAGCTCTGCCCAACTCCTTGGCCAGCTCATCTTCGCTCCTGGGACGGCTCATGGAGGCTCCTACGTTGCCTCCGCAGGGTTCCTAGGGCCAGCTCAGCTCCTGGCGCTATCTCCGCATCCTTCCTTGTCCCCGCTGAGCTCGACTCTTTGGTCCAGCTGTGCTCTGCTCTGCTCCTAGACCTGCATCAGCGTCACTCCTGTGACGGACTTGCCTGGACGTTTGTGGCCAGCGCAGCTTGATATTTGGGCTCTGTTTGGCTACATTCCCGCGACCGCTTCAACTCGGCTCCTGGGACGTTGCCATAAGGCTCCTGGCCTGGCTCCGCATGGCTCCTAGGCCACACTCCACTCAGCTCCTTGGACCAACTCAACTTGCCCCCATGTGCCGCCTCGGCTTGCCTTTTGGAGCCCGCTCAGCTTGGCTCCTTGCACCAACCTACCTTGACTGCTGGTGGCAGCTCAGCTCGGATCCTGAACAGCGCAGCTTGACTTTTGGGGATGCCTCCACTCGGTTCCTTGGATCGACACAGCTCAGCTCCAGGGGCTGGCTGCCCTCAGCATGCTCAGCATCTCGGCATGACTCTTGAGCTGACCCTGCTCAGCCCTCGCAGCAGCCTTGCCTGGTCTTTTGACACAAAGTCAGATGCACTCTTGTGGCCAGCTCTGCCCAACTCCTTGGCCAGCTCAGATTGGCTCCTTGGACTAAAACACGATGACAAGTGGTGGAAGCTCAGCTCCCATCCTGAGGACAGCGAAGCTTCACTTTTGGGGACGCCTCCACGCGGTTCCTGGGACCGACACAGCTCTGCTCCAGGGGCTTGCTGCGCTCAGCATGCTCGGTATCTCGGCCCATCTCCTGAGCTGACTCCGCTCGGCCCTCGCCGCAGCCTTGCCTGGTCTTATGGCACAAAGTCAGATGGGCTCCTGCGGCCAGCTCTGCCCAACTCCTTCGCCAGCTCATCTTGGCTCCTGGGACGGCTCATGGAGGCTCCTACTTTGCCTCCGCAGGGTTCCTAGGGCCGGCTCAGCTCCTGGCGCTATCTCAGCCTCGTTCCGTGTGCCGGCTCAACACGGCTCCTTGGTACAGCTCTGCTTTGCTCCTGGGCCTCCATCAGCTTGGCTCCTGTGATGGACTCGCCTCGGCGTTTGTTGCCAGTGAGGCTCAACCTTGGCACTGTATTTGGCTCACCTCCCGGGACAGCCTCAATTCAGCTCCTGGGATGCCTCTGGAAGGCTCCTGGCCTGGCTCCGCATGGCTCCTAGGCCACACTCCACTCAGCTCCTTGGACCAACTCAACTTGCCCCCATGTGCCACCTCGGCTTGCCTTTTGGAGCCCGCTCAGCTTGGCTCCTTGCACCAACCTACCTTGACTGCTGGTGGCAGCTCAGCTCGGATCCTGAACAGCGCAGCTTGACTTTTGGGGATGCCTCCACTCGGTTCCTTGGACCGACACAGCTCAGCTCCAGGGGCTGGCTGCCCTCAGCATGCTCAGCATCTCGGCATGACTCTTGAGCTGACTCTGCTCAGCCCTCGCAGCAGCCTTGCCTGGTCTTTTGACACAAAGTCAGAGCGACTCTTGTGGCCAGCTCTGCCCAACTCCTTGGCCAGCTCATCTTGGCTCCTGGGACGGCTCATGGAGGCTCCTATGTTGGCTCCGCAGGGTTCCTAGAGCCGGCTCAGCTCCTGGCGCTATCTCCGCATCCTTCCTTGTCCCCGCTGAGCTCGACTCTTTGGTCCAGCTGTGCTCTGCTCTGCTCCTAGACCTGCATCAGCATCACTCCTGTGACGGACTTGCCTGGCCGTTTGTGGCCAGCGCAGCTTGATATTTGGGCTCTGTTTGGCTCCGTTCCCGCGACAGCCTCAACTCGGCTCCTGGGACGTTGCCATAAGGCTCCTGGCCTGGCTCCGCATGGCTCCTAGGCCACACTCCACTCAGCTCCTTGGACCAACTCAACTTGCCCCCATGTGCCGCCTCGGCTTGCCTTTTGGAGCCCGCTCAGCTCGGCTCCTTGCACCAACCTACCTTGACTGCTGGTGGCAGCTCAGCTCGGATCCTGAACAGCGCAGCTTGACTTTTGGGGATGCCTCTACTCAGTGCCTTGGACCGACACAGCTCAGCTCCAGGGGCTGGCTGCCCTCAGCATGCTCAGCATCTCGGCATGACTCTTGAGCTGACTCTGCTCAGCCCTCGCAGCAGCCTTGCCTGGTCTTCTGACACAAAGTCAGAGCGACTCTTGTGGCCAGCTCTGCCCAACTCCTTGGCCAGCTCATCTTCGCTCCTGGGACGGCTCATGGAGGCTCCTACGTTGCCTCCGCAGGGTTCCTAGGGCCAGCTCAGCTCCTGGCGCCATCTCCGCATCCTTCCTTGTCCCCGCTGAGCTCGACTCTTTGGTCCAGCTGTGCTCTGCTCTGCTCCTAGACCTGCATCAGCGTCACTCCTGTGACGGACTTGCCTGGACGTTTGTGGCCAGCGCAGCTTGATATTTGGGCTCTGTTTGGCTCCGTTCCCGCGACAGCCTCACCTCGGCTCCTGGGACGTTGCCATAAGGCTCCTGGCCTGGCTCCGCATGGCTCCTAGGCCACACTCCACTCAGCTCCTTGGACCAACTCAACTTGCCCCCATGTGCCGCCTCGGCTTGCCTTTTGGAGCCCGCTCAGCTCGGCTCCTTGCACCAACCTACCTTGACTGCTGGTGGCAGCTCAGCTCGGATACTGAACAGCGCAGCTTGACTTTTGGGGATGCCTCCACTCGGTTCCTTGGACTGACACAGCTCAGCTCCAGGGGCTGGCTGCCCTCAGCATGCTCAGCATCTCAGCATGACTCGAGCTGACCCTGCTCAGCCCTCGCAGCAGCCTTGCCTGGTCTTTTGACACAAAGTCAGATGCACTCTTGTGGCCAGCTCTGCCCAACTCCTTGGCCAGCTCAGATTGGCTCCTTGGACTAAAACACCATGACAAGTGGTGGAAGCTCAGCTCCCATCCTGAGGACAGCAAAGCTTGACTTTTGGGGACGCCTCCACGCGGTTCCTGGGACCGACACAGCTCTGCTCCAGGGGCTTGCTGCGCTCAGCATGCTCGGTATCTCGGCCCATCTCCTGAGCTGACTCCGCTCGGCCCTCGCCGCAGCCTTGCCTGGTCTTATGGCACAAAGTCAGATGGGCTCCTGCGGCCAGCTCTGCCCAACTCCTTCGCCAGCTCATCTTGGCTCCTGGGACGGCTCATGGAGGCTCCTACGTTGGCTCCGCAGGGTTCCTAGGGCCGGCTCAGCTCCTTGCGCTATCTCAGCCTCGTTCCGTGTGCCGGCTCGACACGACTCCTTGGTACAGCTCTGCTTTGCTCCTGGGCCTGCATCAGCTTGGCTCCTGTGATGGACGCGCCTCGGCCTTTGTTGCCAGTGAGGCTCAACCTTGGCACTGTATTTGGCTCACCTCCCGGGACAGCCTCAACTCAGCTCCTGGGATGCCTCTGGAAGGCTCCTGGCCTGGCTCCGCATGGCTCCTAGGCCACACTCCACTCAGCTCCTTGGACCAACTCAACTTGCCCCCATGTGCCGCCTCGGCTTGCCTTTTGGAGCCCGCTCAGCTCGGCTCCTTGCACCAACCTACCTTGACTGCTGGTGGCAGCTCAGCTCGGATCCTGAACAGCGCAGCTTGACTTTTGGGGATGCCTCCACTCAGTGCCTTGGACCAACACAGCTCAGCTCCAGGGGCTGGCTGCCCTCAGCATGCTCAGCATCTCGGCATGACTCTTGAGCTGACCCTGCTCAGCCCTCGCAGCAGCCTTGCCTGGTCTTTTGACACAAAGTCAGAGCGACTCTTGTGGCCAGCTCTGCCCAACTCCTTGGCCAGCTCATCTTGGCTCCTGGGACGGCTCATGGAGGCTCCTACGTTGCCTCCGCAGGGTTCCTAGGGCCAGCTCAGCTCCTGGCGCTATCTCCGCATCCTTCCTTGTCCCCGCTGAGCTCGACTCTTTGGTCCAGCTGTGCTCTGCTCTGCTCCTAGACCTGCATCAGCGTCACTCCTGTGACGGACTTGCCTGGCCGTTTGTGGCCAGCGCAGCTTGATATTTGGGCTCTGTTTGGCTCCGTTCCCGCGACCGCCTCAACTCGGCTCCTGGGACGTTGCCATAAGGCTCCTGGCCTGGCTCCGCATGGCTCCTAGGCCACACTCCACTCAGCTCCTTGGACCAACTCAAATTGCTTCCATGGGCCGCCTTGGCTTGCCTATTGGAGACGGCTCAGCTTGACTACTTGGTCCAGTGCTGCTCTGCTCCTAGGCCTGCATCAGCTTCACTCCTGTGACCAACTTGCCTGGGTCTTTGTCACCAGTGCGGCTCGACCTAAGGCCTCTCTTTGGCTCACCTCCTGGGACCGTCTCCACTCGGCTCATGGGAAACCTCTGTAAGGCTCCTGGCCTGGCTCCACATGCCTCCTAGGGAACTCTCAACTCAGCTCCGTGGACCAACTCAACGTGCTTCTATGTGTTGCCTCGGCTTGCCTTTTGGAACCAGGTCAGCTTGATTCCTTGGACTAACCTATCTTGACTCCTGGTGGCAGCACACCTCGGAACCTGAGGCCAGTGAAGCTCAACTTTGGGGCTGCCTCCCCTCGTTTCCTGGGACCAACGCAGCTCAGCTCTGGGGGCTTGCTCGTCCCAGCATCTGTTGCATATCCGCCCGAATCCTTAGCTTACACAGCTCAGCCCTCCCCGCAGTATTGCCTGGTCTTATGGCACAAAGTCAGATGGGCTCCTGCGGCCAGCTCTGCCCAACTCCTTGGCCAGCTCATTTTGGCTCCTGGGACAGCTCATGGAGGCTCCTACGTTGGCTCCGCAGGGTTCCTAGAGCCGGCTCAGCTCCTGGCGCTATCTCCGCATCCTTCCTTGTCCCCGCTGAGCTCGACTCTTTGGTCCAGCTGTGCTCTGCTCTGCTCCTAGACCTGCATCAGCATCACTCCTGTGACGGACTTGCCTGGCCGTTTGTGGCCAGCGCAGCTTGATATTTGGGCTCTGTTTGGCTCCGTTCCCGCGACAGCCTCAACTCGGCTCCTGGGACGTTGCCATAAGGCTCCTGGCCTGGCTCCGCATGGCTCCTAGGCCACACTCCACTCAGCTCCTTGGACCAACTCAACTTGCCCCCATGTGCCGCCTCGGCTTGCCTTTTGGAGCCCGCTCAGCTCGGCTCCTTGCACCAACCTACCTTGACTGCTGGTGGCAGCTCAGCTCGGATCCTGAACAGCGCAGCTTGACTTTTGGGGATGCCTCCACTCGGTTCCTTGGACTGACACAGCTCAGCTCCAGGGGCTGGCTGCCCTCAGCATGCTCAGCATCTCGGCATGACTCGAGCTGACCCTGCTCAGCCCTCACAGCAGCCTTGCCTGGTCTTTTGACACAAAGTCAGATGCACTCTTGTGGCCAGCTCTGCCCAACTCCTTGGCCAGCTCAGATTGGCTCCTTGGACTAAAACACCATGACAAGTGGTGGAAGCTCAGCTCCCATCCTGAGGACAGCGAAGCTTGACTTTTGGGGACGCCTCCACGCGGTTCCTGGGACCGACACAGCTCTGCTCCAGGGGCTTGCTGCGCTCAGCATGCTCGGTATCTCGGCCCATCTCCTGAGCTGACTCCGCTCGGCCCTCGCCGCAGCCTTGCCTGGTCTTATGGCACAAAGTCAGATGGGCTCCTGCGGCCAGCTCTGCCCAACTCCTTCGCCAGCTCATCTTGGCTCCTGGGACGGCTCATGGAGGCTCCTACTTTGGCTCCGCAGGGTTCCTAGGGCCGGCTCAGCTCCTGGCGCTATCTCAGCCTCGTTCCGTGTGCCGGCTCGACACGGCTCCTTGGTACAGCTCTGCTTTGCTCCTGGGCCTGCATCAGCTTGGCTCCTGTGATGGACGCGCCTCGGCGTTTGTTGCCAGTGAGGCTCAACCTTGTTGCTATATTTGGCTCACCTCCCGGGACAGCCTCAACTCAGCTCCTGGGATGCCTCTGGAAGGCTCCTGGCCTGGCTCCGCATGGCTCCTAGGCCACACTCTACTTAGCTCCTTGGACCGACTCAACTTGCCCCCATGTGCCGCCTCGGCTTGCCTTTTGGAGCCCGCTCAGCTCGGCTCCTTGCACCAACCTACCTTGACTGCTGGTGGCAGCTCAGCTCGGATCCTGAACAGCGCAGCTTGACTTTTGGGGATGCCTCTACTCAGTGCCTTGGACCGACACAGCTCAGCTCCAGGGGCTGGCTGCCCTCAGCATGCTCAGCATCTCGGCATGACTCTTGAGCTGACTCTGCTCAGCCCTCGCAGCAGCCTTGCCTGGTCTTCTGACACAGAGTCAGAGCGACTCTTGTGGCCAGCTCTGCCCAACTCCTTGGCCAGCTCATCTTGGCTCCTGGGACGGCTCATGGAGGCTCCTACGTTGCCTCCGCAGGGTTCCTAGGGCCAGCTCAGCTCCTGGCGCCATCTCCGCATCCTTCCTTGTCCCCGCTGAGCTCGACTCTTTGGTCCAGCTGTGCTCTGCTCTGCTCCTAGACCTGCATCAGCGTCACTCCTGTGACGGACTTGCCTGGCCGTTTGTGGCCAGCGCAGCTTGATATTTGGGCTCTGTTTGGCTCCGTTCCCGCGACAGCCTCACCTCGGCTCCTGGGACGTTGCCATAAGGCTCCTGGCCTGGCTCCGCATGGCTCCTAGGCCACACTCCACTCAGCTCCTTGGACCAACTCAACTTGCCCCCATGTGCCGCCTCGGCTTGCCTTTTGGAGCCCGCTCAGCTCGGCTCCTTGCACCAACCTACCTTGACTGCTGGTGGCAGCTCAGCTCGGATACTGAACAGCGCAGCTTGACTTTTGGGGATGCCTCCACTCGGTTCCTTGGACTGACACAGCTCAGCTCCAGGGGCTGGCTGCCCTCAGCATGCTCAGCATCTCAGCATGACTCGAGCTGATCCTGCTCAGCCCTCGCAGCACCCTTGCCTGGTCTTTTGACACAAAGTCAGATGCACTCTTGTGGCCAGCTCTGCCCAACTCCTCGGCCAGCTCAGATTGGCTCCTTGGACTAAAACACCATGACAAGTGGTGGAAGCTCAGCTCCCATCCTGAGGACAGCAAAGCTTGACTTTTGGGGACGCCTCCACGCGGTTCCTGGGACCGACACAGCTCTGCTCCAGGGGCTTGCTGCGCTCAGCATGCTCGGTATCTCGGCCCATCTCCTGAGCTGACTCCGCTCGGCCCTCGCCGCAGCCTTGCCTGGTCTTATGGCACAAAGTCAGATGGGCTCCTGCGGCCAGCTCTGCCCAACTCCTTCGCCAGCTCATCTTGGCTCCTGGGACGGCTCATGGAGGCTCCTACGTTGGCTCCGCAGGGTTCCTAGGGCCGGCTCAGCTCCTGGCGCTATCTCAGCCTCGTTCCGTGTGCCGGCTCGACACGACTCCTTGGTACAGCTCTGCTTTGCTCCTGGGCCTGCATCAGCTTGGCTCCTGTGATGGACGCGCCTCGGCCTTTGTTGCCAGTGAGGCTCAACCTTGGCACTGTATTTGGCTCACCTCCCGGGACAGCCTCAACTCAGCTCCTGGGATGCCTCTGGAAGGCTCCTGGCCTGGCTCCGCATGGCTCCTAGGCCACACTCCACTCAGCTCCTTGGACCAACTCAACTTGCCCCCATGTGCCGCCTCGGCTTGCCTTTTGGAGCCCGCTCAGCTCGGCTCCTTGCACCAACCTACCTTGACTGCTGGTGGCAGCTCAGCTCGGATCCTGAACAGCGCAGCTTGACTTTTGGGGATGCCTCCACTCAGTGCCTTGGACCAACACAGCTCAGCTCCAGGGGCTGGCTGCCCTCAGCATGCTCAGCATCTCGGCATGACTCTTGAGCTGACTCTGCTCAGCCCTCGCAGCAGCCTTGCCTGGTCTTTTGACACAAAGTCAGAGCGACTCTTGTGGCCAGCTCTGCCCAACTCCTTGGCCAGCTCATCTTGGCTCCTGGGACGGCTCATGGAGGCTCCTACGTTGCCTCCGCAGGGTTCCTAGGGCCAGCTCAGCTCCTGGCGCTATCTCCGCATCCTTCCTTGTCCCCGCTGAGCTCGACTCTTTGGTCCAGCTGTGCTCTGCTCTGCTCCTAGACCTGCATCAGCGTCACTCCTGTGACGGACTTGCCTGGACGTTTGTGGCCAGCGCAGCTTGATATTTGGGCTCTGTTTGGCTCCGTTCCCGCGACCGCCTCAACTCGGCTCCTGGGACGTTGCCATAAGGCTCCTGGCCTGGCTCCGCATGGCTCCTAGGCCACACTCCACTCAGCTCCTTGGACCAACTCAAATTGCTTCCATGGGCCGCCTTGGCTTGCCTATTGGAGACGGCTCAGCTTGACTACTTGGTCCAGTGCTGCTCTGCTCCTAGGCCTGCATCAGCTTCACTCCTGTGACCAACTTGCCTGGGTCTTTGTCACCAGTGCGGCTCGACCTAAGGCCTCTCTTTGGCTCACCTCCTGGGACCGTCTCCACTCAGCTCATGGGAAACCTCTGTAAGGCTCCTGGCCTGGCTCCACATGCCTCCTAGGGAACTCTCAACTCAGCTCCGTGGACCAACTCAACGTGCTTCTATGTGTTGCCTCGGCTTGCCTTTTGGAACCAGGTCAGCTTGATTCCTTGGACTAACCTATCTTGACTCCTGGTGGCAGCACACCTCGGAACCTGAGGCCAGTGAAGCTCAACTTTGGGGCTGCCTCCCCTCGTTTCCTGGGACCAACGCAGCTCAGCTCTGGGGGCTTGCTCGTCCCAGCATCTGTTGCATATCCGCCCGAATCCTTAGCTTACACAGCTCAGCCCTCCCCGCAGTATTGCCTGGTCTTATGGCACAAAGTCAGATGGGCTCCTGCGGCCAGCTCTGCCCAACTCCTTGGCCAGCTCATCTTGGCTCCTGGGACGGCTCATGGAGGCTCCTACGTTGGCTCCGCAGGGTTCCTAGAGCCGGCTCAGCTCCTGGCGCTATCTCCGCATCCTTCCTTGTCCCCGCTGAGCTCGACTCTTTGGTCCAGCTGTGCTCTGCTCTGCTCCTAGACCTGCATCAGCATCACTCCTGTGACGGACTTGCCTGGCCGTTTGTGGCCAGCGCAGCTTGATATTTGGGCTCTGTTTGGCTCCGTTCCCGCGACAGCCTCAACTCGGCTCCTGGGACGTTGCCATAAGGCTCCTGGCCTGGCTCCGCATGGCTCCTAGGCCACACTCCACTCAGCTCCTTGGACCAACTCAACTTGCCCCCATGTGCCGCCTCGGCTTGCCTTTTGGAGCCCGCTCAGCTCGGCTCCTTGCACCAACCTACCTTGACTGCTGGTGGCAGCTCAGCTCGGATCCTGAACAGCGCAGCTTGACTTTTGGGGATGCCTCCACTCGGTTCCTTGGACCGACACAGCTCAGCTCCAGGGGCTGGCTGCCCTCAGCATGCTCAGCATCTCGGCATGACTCGAGCTGACCCTGCTCAGCCCTCACAGCAGCCTTGCCTGGTCTTTTGACACAAAGTCAGATGCACTCTTGTGGCCAGCTCTGCCCAACTCCTTGGCCAGCTCAGATTGGCTCCTTGGACTAAAACACCATGACAAGTGGTGGAAGCTCAGCTCCCATCCTGAGGACAGCGAAGCTTGACTTTTGGGGACGCCTCCACGCGGTTCCTGGGACCGACACAGCTCTGCTCCACGGGCTTGCTGCGCTCAGCATGCTCGGTATCTCGGCCCATCTCCTGAGCTGACTCCGCTCGGCCCTCGCCGCAGCCTTGCCTGGTCTTATGGCACAAAGTCAGATGGGCTCCTGCGGCCAGCTCTGCCCAACTCCTTCGCCAGCTCATCTTGGCTCCTGGGACGGCTCATGGAGGCTCCTACGTTGGCTCCGCAGGGTTCCTAGGGCCGGCTCAGCTCCTGGCGCTATCTCAGCCTCGTTCCGTGTGCCGGCTCGACACGACTCCTTGGTACAGCTCTGCTTTGCTCCTGGGCCTGCATCAGCTTGGCTCCTGTGATGGACGCGCCTCGGCCTTTGTTGCCAGTGAGGCTCAACCTTGGCACTGTATTTGGCTCACCTCCCGGGACAGCCTCAACTCAGCTCCTGGGATGCCTCTGGAAGGCTCCTGGCCTGGCTCCGCATGGCTCCTAGGCCACACTCCACTCAGCTCCTTGGACCAACTCAACTTGCCCCCATGTGCCGCCTCGGCTTGCCTTTTGGAGCCCGCTCAGCTCGGCTCCTTGCACCAACCTACCTTGACTGCTGGTGGCAGCTCAGCTCGGATCCTGAACAGCGCAGCTTGACTTTTGGGGATGCCTCCACTCAGTGCCTTGGACCAACACAGCTCAGCTCCAGGGGCTGGCTGCCCTCAGCATGCTCAGCATCTCGGCATGACTCTTGAGCTGACTCTGCTCAGCCCTCGCAGCAGCCTTGCCTGGTCTTTTGACACAAAGTCAGAGCGACTCTTGTGGCCAGCTCTGCCCAACTCCTTGGCCAGCTCATCTTGGCTCCTGGGACGGCTCATGGAGGCTCCTACGTTGCCTCCGCAGGGTTCCTAGGGCCAGCTCAGCTCCTGGCGCTATCTCCGCATCCTTCCTTGTCCCCGCTGAGCTCGACTCTTTGGTCCAGCTGTGCTCTGCTCTGCTCCTAGACCTGCATCAGCGTCACTCCTGTGACGGACTTGCCTGGCCGTTTGTGGCCAGCGCAGCTTGATATTTGGGCTCTGTTTGGCTCCGTTCCCGCGACCGCCTCAACTCGGCTCCTGGGACGTTGCCATAAGGCTCCTGGCCTGGCTCCGCATGGCTCCTAGGCCACACTCCACTCAGCTCCTTGGACCAACTCAAATTGCTTCCATGGGCCGCCTTGGCTTGCCTATTGGAGACGGCTCAGCTTGACTACTTGGTCCAGTGCTGCTCTGCTCCTAGGCCTGCATCAGCTTCACTCCTGTGACCAACTTGCCTGGGTCTTTGTCACCAGTGCGGCTCGACCTAAGGCCTCTCTTTGGCTCACCTCCTGGGACCGTCTCCACTCAGCTCATGGGAAACCTCTGTAAGGCTCCTGGCCTGGCTCCACATGCCTCCTAGGGAACTCTCAACTCAGCTCCGTGGACCAACTCAACGTGCTTCTATGTGTTGCCTCGGCTTGCCTTTTGGAACCAGGTCAGCTTGATTCCTTGGACTAACCTATCTTGACTCCTGGTGGCAGCACACCTCGGAACCTGAGGCCAGTGAAGCTCAACTTTGGGGCTGCCTCCCCTCGTTTCCTGGGACCAACGCAGCTCAGCTCTGGGGGCTTGCTCGTCCCAGCATCTGTTGCATATCCGCCCGAATCCTTAGCTTACACAGCTCAGCCCTCCCCGCAGTATTGCCTGGTCTTATGGCACAAAGTCAGATGGGCTCCTGCGGCCAGCTCTGCCCAACTCCTTGGCCAGCTCATTTTGGCTCCTGGGACGGCTCATGGAGGCTCCTACGTTGGCTCCGCAGGGTTCCTAGAGCCGGCTCAGCTCCTGGCGCTATCTCCGCATCCTTCCTTGTCCCCGCTGAGCTCGACTCTTTGGTCCAGCTGTGCTCTGCTCTGCTCCTAGACCTGCATCAGCATCACTCCTGTGACGGACTTGCCTGGCCGTTTGTGGCCAGCGCAGCTTGATATTTGGGCTCTGTTTGGCTCCGTTCCCGCGACAGCCTCAACTCGGCTCCTGGGACGTTGCCATAAGGCTCCTGGCCTGGCTCCGCATGGCTCCTAGGCCACACTCCACTCAGCTCCTTGGACCAACTCAACTTGCCCCCATGTGCCGCCTCGGCTTGCCTTTTGGAGCCCGCTCAGCTCGGCTCCTTGCACCAACCTACCTTGACTGCTGGTGGCAGCTCAGCTCGGATCCTGAACAGCGCAGCTTGACTTTTGGGGATGCCTCCACTCGGTTCCTTGGAGCAACACAGCTCAGCTCCAGGGGCTGGCTGCCCTCAGCATGCTCAGCATCTCGGCATGACTCGAGCTGACCCTGCTCAGCCCTCACAGCAGCCTTGCCTGGTCTTTTGACACAAAGTCAGATGCACTCTTGTGGCCAGCTCTGCCCAACTCCTTGGCCAGCTCAGATTGGCTCCTTGGACTAAAACACCATGACAAGTGGTGGAAGCTCAGCTCCCATACTGAGGACAGCGAAGCTTGACTTTTGGGGACGCCTCCACGCGGTTCCTGGGACCGACACAGCTCTGCTCCAGGGGCTTGCTGCGCTCAGCATGCTCGGTATCTCGGCCCATCTCCTGAGCTGACTCCGCTCGGCCCTCGCCGCAGCCTTGCCTGGTCTTATGGCACAAAGTCAGATGGGCTCCTGCGGCCAGCTCTGCCCAACTCCTTCGCCAGCTCATCTTGGCTCCTGGGACGGCTCATGGAGGCTCCTACTTTGGCTCCGCAGGGTTCCTAGGGCCGGCTCAGCTCCTGGCGCTATCTCAGCCTCGTTCCGTGTGCCGGCTCGACACGGCTCCTTGGTACAGCTCTGCTTTGCTCCTGGGCCTGCATCAGCTTGGCTCCTGTGATGGACGCGCCTCGGCCTTTGTTGCCAGTGAGGCTCAACCTTGGCACTGTATTTGGCTCACCTCCCGGGACAGCCTCAACTCAGCTCCTGGGATGCCTCTGGAAGGCTCCTGGCCTGGCTCCGCATGGCTCCTAGGCCACACTCCACTCAGCTCCTTGGACCAACTCAACTTGCCCCCATGTGCCGCCTCGGCTTGCCTTTTGGAGCCCGCTCAGCTCGGCTCCTTGCACCAACCTACCTTGACTGCTGGTGGCAGCTCAGCTCGGATCCTGAACAGCGCAGCTTGACTTTTGGGGATGCCTCCACTCAGTGCCTTGGACCAACACAGCTCAGCTCCAGGGGCTGGCTGCCCTCAGCATGCTCAGCATCTCGGCATGACTCTTGAGCTGACTCTGCTCAGCCCTCGCAGCAGCCTTGCCTGGTCTTTTGACACAAAGTCAGAGCGACTCTTGTGGCCAGCTCTGCCCAACTCCTTGGCCAGCTCATCTTCGCTCCTGGGACGGCTCATGGAGGCTCCTACGTTGCCTCCGCAGGGTTCCTAGGGCCAGCTCAGCTCCTGGCGCTATCTCCGCATCCTTCCTTGTCCCCGCTGAGCTCGACTCTTTGGTCCAGCTGTGCTCTGCTCTGCTCCTAGACCTGCATCAGCGTCACTCCTGTGATGGACTTGCCTGGACGTTTGTGGCCAGCGCAGCTTGATATTTGGGCTCTGTTTGGCTCCGTTCCCGCGACCGCCTCAACTCGGCTCCTGGGACGTTGCCATAAGGCTCCTGGCCTGGTTCCACATGGCTCCTAGGCCACACTCTACTCAGCTCCTTGGACCAACTCAACTTGCCCCCATGTGCCGCCTCGGCTTGCCTTTTGGAGCCCGCTCAGCTCGGCTCCTTGCACCAACCTACCTTGACTGCTGGTGGCAGCTCAGCTCGGATCCTGAGGACAGTAAAGCTCTGTTTTTGGGTATGCCTCCACTCAGTTCTTGGGAACGACACAGCTCAGCTCCGGGGGTTGGCTGCCCTCAGCATGCTCAGCATCTCTGCCCGACTACTGAGCTGACTCGGCTCGGCCCTCGCCAGAGCCTTGCCTGGTCTTATGGCACAAAGTCAGATGGGCTCTGGCAGCCAGTTCTGCCCAACTCCTTCGCCGGCTCGTCAAGGCTCCTACCTTGACTCCGCAGGCTTCCTAGGACTAGGACTGACACAGCTCAGCTCCAGGGGCTGGTTGCCCTCAGCATGCTCGGCATCTCGGCCCGACTCATGAACTGAATCCACTCGGCCCTCGCAGCAGCCTTGCCTGGTCTTTTGACACAAAGTCAGAGCGACTCTTGTGGCCAGCTCTGCCCAACTCCTTGGCCAGCTCATCTTCGCTCCTGGGACGGCTCATGGAGGCTCCTACGTTGCCTCCGCAGGGTTCCTAGGGCCAGCTCAGCTCCTGGCGCTATCTCCGCATCCTTCCTTGTCCCCGCTGAGCTCGACTCTTTGGTCCAGCTGTGCTCTGCTCTGCTCCTAGACCTGCATCAGCGTCACTCCTGTGACGGACTTGCCTGGCCGTTTGTGGCTAGCGCAGCTTGATATTTGGGCTCTGTTTGGCTCCGTTCCCGCGACCGCCTCACCTCGGCTCCTGGGACGTTGCCATAAGGCTCCTGGCCTGGCTCCGCATGGCTCCTAGGCCACACTCAACTCAGCTCCTTGGACCAACTCAACTTGACCCCATGTGCCGCTTCAGCTCAGCTTTGCAACCAGCTCTGCTGGGCTCCTTGGACTAAAACACCTTGACTCCTGGTGGCAGCTCAGCTCGGATCCTGAGTCCAGTGAAGCTCGACTTTTGGGGACACCTCCACTCGGTTCTTCAGACTGATACAGCTCAGCTCCAGGGGCTGGCTGCACTCAGCATGCTCGGTATCTTGGCCCATCTCCTGAGCTGACTCCGCTTGGCCCTCGCCAGAGCCTTGCCTGGTCTTATGGCACAAAGTCAGATGGGCTCCTGCGGCCAGCTCTGCCCAACTCCTTGGCTACCTTGTGGAGGCTCCTAGCTTGGCTCCGCATATTTCTGAGGGCCAGCTCAGCTCCTGGCGCTATCTCAGCCTCGTTCCTTGTGGCAGCTGTGCTCTGCTCCTTGGTCCACTTCTGCTTTGTTCCTGGGCCTGCATCACCTTGTCTCCTGCGACAGACTCGCCTGGCAGTGTGTTGCCAGCGCAGCTTGATCTCTGGTCTGTATTCGGCTCAGCTCCTGGGACTGTCTTCACTCGGCTTCTGCGAAACCTCTGTAAGGCTTCTGCTCTGGCTCTGCATGGCACCTAGGCCACACTCAACTCAGCTCCTTGGATCAACTCAACTTGCCTTGATGTGCCGCCTTGGCTTTCCTTTTGGAACCGGCTTGGCCTGCCTTTTGGAATCAGCTCGGCTTGGCTCCTTGGACCAACCTACCTTGAGTCCTGGTGCCAGGTCAGCTCTGATCCTGAGGCCAGCGAAGCTCCACTTTTGGGGACACCTCCACTCGGTTCCTGGGATTGACACAGCTCAGCTCCGGGGGCTGGCTGTGCTCAGCATGTGTGGCGTCTCAGCCCAACTCCTGAGATGTCTCACCGGGGCGTTTTTGGCTCAGCTCCTTGGACTAATTCACTTTAGTTTCTAGTTCTAGCTCAGCTCGGCTTTTAGGCAGCTTTGTTCAGCTCTTTGGATCATCTCCCAACTTAAAGCAGTGAATACAAATCATAATACCTGAACATCAAATTGTTATATTCTAATAGCTAGTGAATGTGTAAATTCATTTGCATCCATAAACTGTCTTGGTACATTCAGTGCAACTAAAGAAACCCCCCGAAGTCACATTTCTACCTGGTCACAAATTCAGACTTACAGACATGGAACACAGTAGTGCAAGAGTAAATGATCAGATATTTTTTTTATGCTATGTATGTATCAATAATATGAAGTCTGTACTCCTTTTGTTTTCTTTACTAATCAACCACCAAAACTTGAAGGTAACTTTATCCAATCTGTTTATCCCTAGTATTACAGAGAGGTACCAGATAGAGCACTTGAGTTTATGAGAAAGAACAGTGATGGTCTAGACACTAGTCCTCTAATAAAGAAAACAAAAATGTCAGCAGCATAGTCTTTAGAACAGTGTTGCTTCATGGAAGCCCAAGCACCGTGTTCAGATATCTACCATACTTCGCCATGAAAGTGCCAAAATACTGTGTTACGTGTGCTACATTTACTAAACAACAGTAGAAATGTCACCTGAAAACAGTTCCTAGGATTTTGTGTGACTTAGGAGTCCAGGGACCTCCTAAAGAAGGTCTTACTTGCCAGAATTTTCTTTAAGATAATCTTGAAGATGCTACAATATT
The DNA here is from genome assembly GCF_963924245.1 of Chroicocephalus ridibundus. Lineage (NCBI taxonomy): Eukaryota > Metazoa > Chordata > Aves > Charadriiformes > Laridae > Chroicocephalus > Chroicocephalus ridibundus. The sequence goes on along the minus strand of NC_086305.1, from coordinate 7,739,185 downwards.
TTAGGAAATATTTATTACATTTGAAAACTTGATGAGACTCCATATACTCATTGATCTATATCTCCATGCTACTCTTCAGGAATCAGACACACCATCATGGATATAGTTTACAAACAATTCATACATCATCCAAAGTGTCCCATGAGCAGAGGCAATTCAAAGGCTGCTGTGGAACTGATGTACAAACAGAAAAGTTCCTGCATCCTGCCACTGCTAGACAACCACCAGGCTCGCAATTACAGCCATGCACCTCCTGTAGATGTGCAAGTAGAAGGAAATGACCACACAATGGTTTCTTCATCCATCTACCTTGAAGAACATACTACAAGGTGAGTAACGGATTTTGAAGGCCTCTCCACCATTACAGCATACATTCATCATTCCCAAACTTTAACCACTCTACCAGTTGTTTCTGCAATATTTCCGGCTAAAGGAATAGAAAGCTCACCCGCCTGGTTAAATTTCAATGTTAGCACAGCAGTGCTGGTCTGTCCTTATCCCCAGGTACAGGTGTTTATTTGATCGCTGATGCTCATAACATCTATCCTCTCATTTTACAGCAGCATTACAATATGTGGGGAGGGTGTCATCCAACCAGAAATGGAGAATGCATTGACAAGGCAGCACAAAGCAGACATTTAAATTAACCCCCAAAGCACTGCCATGTTTATAAGCACAATGCTGTGGCATCTAGAATTACTAGGGAGTGCCTGAAAGCACTGCAACAACTACCTTCACGGGTACCAGGATGTTGCTGTGCTGGTGGTTCGAGACACACTTTAACTCCTCAGTCTACTTTATTTATTAAGAACCAACACTAGAAAGACATGGCAAACCCACAAGCTAATAATATCTACTAATTTTGCGGGAGAGGTGTATCTTTAAGAAGGCTGGAAAACATGACCAATCAAACAACACTGATGTAGCTGATATAGAACTGGACTGTATGAATACATAAGTGACAGCAACAGTCCTCTAGTCAGGATTGCATTTGAATAGCTGCGGTTTTAATCAATACACCCGATTCTCTGTCCTCCATAAATCTGAGGAATACAGAATTAAAACCTGGAGCACAGATACCAGTTTAGGGTAAAAACAGACTTAGAAAGATAACTAGTAACATTCGGTAATGTGCTAAACTGCCTAGTGAGTTTCAAGTTTGGAAAGGAATAACTATTCCTTCACCATACTCGCACAAAAGGCAATACACTCCAGGATATTGTTCTTTTTCTCTTCTCTGAAACGGACATTACATTTAGGAAACTAATAGGAATCACTTATGAAATAAACTTCTTGTTTGTATCGTTTGCCAGCTGGCAACCCTTGTTCTTTCCTCTATAGCTAGCATGCAAAATCCCCAGATTTGTGGTGCAAAAATATCTGCTATATCCCTGTTTTGTCAGCCTGTTTTGGGACAGATACCTTAAAATCTAAACCATGACAACAAAAATTAACAGCAGCTTTAACAAGAGAGATACAATCTGAATACCTCTGTAAACTAATATCCATACAAAATGATCACACACTGAAACCCCTAACAAAGAATACAGTGCTGTGTGGATACTGACACCGCAGGTGTTCTGCTGGTAACGTTAACTCCTCCAGCAGGGATTCTTATGACAGTAACTCATGAGTTCTTAGGAATCAGGGCATTGTCATCTGTGTATTCTGAAAACATCATAAATACGGAAAAAAAATCTGCCGATTTCTAAGAATGTATATTAATATCTAATTACATAGCACTTCAGAGAATCCTTTTACAGATATAAAAGTAAAATGTTACATGTAACAGTGCACTGTTATCGTCTCAACACACTATCAGTACATTTCAAGAAATCTTCTGGTTTGATAATCAACACAAGCAGCAATATCTTCTTCACTTTTGTAAAAAAGTTTGAATGCCAACAGCAAAATGGTCTCAGAAGTCACTAAAGGAGAGCCTGCTAACGCATGAGGTTCTCTCCTGATCTAGTTTAAGCTGCTTTTGCTTCCGTAAGCTGCTTTTGCTTCCGTTAGCTGCTTTTGCTTCCGTTAGGCTACAGAACCAAGAGATCTCTGGAGAAAAACAAACCACAGCGAAGTCTCACCTGCGCAAACCAGATCCTGAAGTCAGACCAGCTTGCCCTGCAACAAAACATTTGGCTAAAGCATGAACACTCTGCGCCATGGCTTTCAGAGCTGTTACCTAAAAACAATTCACCCAATGCCGCCAGTGCTCGAGACCGGCAGAACACAGAAGAGACCCCGCCATCTCTGTTCTATTTCTTGGAGCATCAACAGCCACACTTCTCAGCTCCTTGGGGCTTTACATTGAAACAGAAACGAAGCTGGCGGTGCTAGAATTTGGATCACAGAAATTTGGGGGGTTTTGAGCTTGCTTTCACAAGTAGGGCAGAACTGGCTCCATCTAAAGTGGTATCTCCACTACGGGCCTATAGGATCCTGACTGCTCTGAGTCAACGACTCTGGGTCGGGAGTGGAAAAGTACCAGAATATCCCAGTGTCCGAGTTGGGCCAGAGTGGAAAAATACCTGACAAAAGTCAATTATTTCGGCCCCTGTAAGAAGCGATTCCAGCAAGACCCTTTCAGCTCTCCCAGATCACAGCAGGCTGTGGCCAGCACTCCCCCTGAGTCAGGAGCCGCTCAGGCAAACACCTCGAGGACTGGGTGGCCAGCGCAAGTCAACCCGCCTTGAGTCCCAGTTACCACCCACTGAGGAATGCCAGTGTATTGCGAGTATTTAAACTCAAAGAGGGAAATTTTAACTATAGGCGAGGCTCTCGTTCATCCACCTCTCTATATACACATCAGCTCCTATGAGAGTGGATGTTCTCATGCTTTACTGGATGCAAATATTTGTCTGTGCGCACGTAAAAGGGGCACCCATTGGCTCATTCGAGTCGCCCATTGTGAAGGGACCTTTAGTCCTAACAGTTAAAAACTGAGGTGTAGGGGGGGGTGTGACCCCTCAAGTGGGGTGTGCTTGTATGTTTGTGCTCGTATGTGTACGTATTGGTTTAGGATACCTTACAGTAAGTTAGTGTGTAGCTTGCATTTTTGAATCTGTAATTAAGTCGCTGTTCAATTATTTTGTTAAATCGTCGTGTAAATCCTTAAATCAGCTAATGATTTAAGTGCTGTTAAAACCTAACCTCTTGATCTACCTTAAATCATTAATGAATGTTGAATTGCTACTAAATCATAACCACATCAAATATTTCCATCTGCGACACACTCACAAGTCCTCTGTTCACAAACAGCAGGGCGCCTTCCCTAGTCGGCTCCCTCTCCAGCTGTGTCAGGAATTTCTCTTCCACACGCTCCAGGATCCTCCTGGACTGTTTCCTCTCTGCTGTATTGTTCTTCCAGCAGACTTCTGGTAAATTGAAGAGAACAAGCGGTAATGATTGTGAGACCTCCCAGCTGCTCATAGCATGTTTTGTCTGCCTCTTGATCCTGGTTGGGCAGTCTATAACAGACTCCCACCGTGATATCTGCCTTGTTGGCCCTCACCCTGATTCTTACCCATAAACACTCAACCCTGTCATCACCATCATTAAGTTCTAGACATTCATAACACTCCCTAACATAGAGGTCCGCTCCACCACCTCTCCTTCGTGGCCTATCATAGAATTAATCATAGAATCACAGAACGGTTTGAGTTGGAAGGGACCTTAAGGCTCATCCAGTTCCACCCCCTGCCCTGGCCAGGGACACCTCCCACCAGCCCAGGTTGCTCCAAGCCCTGTCCAGCCTGGCCTTGAACCCCTCCAGGGATGGGGCAGCCACAGCTGCTCTGGGCAACCTGGGCCAGGGGCTCACCACCCTCACAGTAAAGAATTTCTTCCTCAGATCTCATCTCAATCTCCCCTCTTTCAGTTTAAAAACGTTACCCCTCATCCTATCACTACACTCCTTGATCAAGACTCCCTCCCCATCTCTCCTGGAGCCCCCTTAGGTACTGGAAGGCTGCTATAAGGTCTCCCCGGAGCCCTCCTGAAGCGTTTATAGCCATCCAATGCAGCACTCCAGTCACGCTCCACCATGTTTCTGTGATGGCAGCTCTATCCGTTATGCTGCTGCACAATGGCTTCCAGCTCCTCCTGTTCATTGCCCACGTTGCATACATTGGTGTAGACGCACTTCAGTTTTGCTATTGAACCCATCACCTTTCTGGGGGGAGAAGGCCTAATTCCTACCTGACCTTTCCCGGGCGCTTTGGTGATTTCTAGCCCATCACTATCCCTTTTGTCTTTGCTATCGCATCACTCTCCATCCCCCACCTCCCCTGGGACGGCAGACCAAAGGACCTCGCTAGCATGCTGTCCTACAAACTTTCAAGCAGCGCCAGAGCCAGGAGCATCTCCCAGCCCCCCACCACGTCCCCCCACGCCACGCCACACCACTCCATCCCACCCCAGCCCGTGCCACGGTGCACTGCGATGCAGCGTGGTGCAGTGCAGCAGCCACCTACCTGGAGCCGCCGTGTCCGCAGCATGGCAGAATCCACACTGAGCCTCATCACGAGCATCAGGAACGGAGCCAGGTGAGCTGGGGAGGGACGTTGGAGCACCCCATGGCGCTCGGAAGTCACCAGCACAGTCCCGAGATGCGGATCCCCAGTGACCTCCTGCGTCCCCAGTGATGGGACCCCCAACGCTGCTGGGGTGGCAGAGGCCGAGGCTGCAGTCTGCCCGGATGACGCCAGACTACGGTGCCCAGCGCCCGCTGACTGCTCCTGCAGCGCCCGCGCCTCCTTTTACAGTACAGCAGGGAGAAACACCCCCCTTTGTGACATCACGGGGCAGTCAGAGCTCCCCTTTGTGACATCACGGGGAAGGCACCAGGTGCTACCAAAGTCTGTAACAAAACTATCACTCTCCAAACTAGGTTTGTAGTTTAGAAAGCCGACATTAGTCTATTTCCAGCGCCGGGTGCACAGGGGATCTCTCCTCCTGTCACACTCACCCATCGGAACGCTCCAGAAACTCTGCAGACACCGTGGTCGTCTCCTCGAAGCCACGGAGGGTGAACACCTGGGCTGCTTCTCGCAGGTTGGGGCAGTACTAATAATAATCTGTGAGTCTCCGGATGCCGACGCAATTTTCCAAGCTCAGCTGGGATTCTAAGAACTCGTGGCACGGTCTGGCGATGCCCATGACATTCAGCTGCTCTGCCGCAATCATTGGACTCTGAACATCGCCAGCCGTGCCCAGCACGGTCCCGGTGCGGGCGGACTCCATAACGAGCTGCAGCATTTCAGGTGGAGTGTCGGAGATTTTATTTGGGTAGTGGTGCACGAGGAGGGCCGCACGAGGGTTTGTGGGGCGCGGGGGGGATTGGCGGGTTGAGGGGGGATTTGGGAGGTGGGGGAGGGGGCGGGGGCACACGAGGCGGCTCGTATGAAGATTTGCACGAGGATTCACACAAGGCCTCGCTCGTGGGTTTCACAGGGCTGGGGGCGTGGGGGAGGGATTGATGCTGGATTTGGGGGTGGGGGAGGAGAGAGGGGGGTGGATTAGGGCGCACGAGGGGTTTCACACGAGAAATTGCATGAGGATTCGCACAAGGCCTTGCAGCAGGATTCACACAAGGGTTTGGGGGGTGGAAGAGGGATTGGGGAGGGGGGAGGGGGTTGGGTGGCAGCACATGATGGGGCTTGTACGAGGATTTGCACGATGATTCACACAAGGCCTTGCAAGATGCTTCACATGGAGGTTTGTGTGAGGGCTCGCTGGGCATGTGGGTGGTGGCGGAGGGGTCTGAGGGAAAATTTGGGGATGGGGGGGTCATACGAGGGGGTTTTGCACGAGGGTTTACACGAGGATCTCCACAATGACTTGTTGCAGGGGGCTGGGGGATGGGGGGATGGGGGTGGGCATGTGGGGGGGGTGGGGGAGGGGGTGGAGGGGGGATTTGGGGAGTGGGGTGAGGGGATGTGCGTGGTGACAGGGGGGTTTGGGGAGGAGTTGGGGGGGTTTCGGGGGGCATGACCTTAGAGGAGGGTAGGGTGTGGTGCACTACGATTTACACATGAGGATTTGCACAAAGATTCACACGAGGATTCGCACGAGGCCTTGCAGGGGGCTGGGGGAGGGGTTTGCGGGCGATTTGGAGGGTGGGGGGAAGGGGGAGGACTGTGGATGGTGGTGTGCGGGGGGGGGGGGGGTCACACAAGGCCTTCCACCATGGTTTGCACAAGGGTTGATGGGGGTTGGGCGAGGGGCTGTGGGGGGGAGGGGGCAGGGAGGCTGGTGGGGTGGGGGCTGGGCCGGGGGTTTGCAGGAGGGTTCATGGGGAGGTGGAGGGGGGGAGGGGCTGGCAGGGATTTGAGGCCTGGGGAGGGGGTGGATGATGGTAAGTGAGGGTTTGCACGAGGGTTCGCACAAGGCTTCACAGAGGGCTTGAAGGGGTGGGGGAGGGGTTTCACGGGGGATTTGGGGGTGGGGAGGGGGAGAGGTCAGGTGTTGGCACATGAGGGGGCTCGCACAAGGATTTGCACGAGGGTTCACAGAAGGGTCTGTAGGGGGTTGGAGGTAGGGGAGGGGCTTTGGGGGGATTTGGGGAATGGGGGGGTGGGTGGTGGGTTCAAACAAGGGTTTGGGGGGATTGAGAGGCTGGGGAGGGGGGAAGGGGGTGGTGAGACTTTAGGGCATTTTGCACAAGGATTCGCATGAGGCTTCAAACAAGGGTTCGTAGAGGAATGAGGGGGTTTTGGGGGTGGGTAGGGGTTTGGGGGGATTTTAGGGGTGGGGGAGGGGTGTGGAGAGCGTACGAGCACGTTTTGCATGGGGGTTCACATGAGGGTTTTTCAGGGGGTGTGGGGGAGAGGTTTGAGGGTGGGTTCGAGGGGAGGAAGAGGGGGGACAGGGTGAGTGGTGGCACAGGAGGGGGCTGGCACAAGGATTTGCACAACGATTCATGGGGGCTGGGGGGATGTGGTAGAGGGGTTAAGAGGGCTCCGGGGGGGGGAATGGCGGTGGACGGCAGGACATGAGGGGACTTTCCCAAGGATTCACACGAGAATTTGTGCAAGGTCTTGCACGACAACTCGCACAAGAGTTTGTAGGGGGCTGGGGGGGGTCACAGGTTCGAGAGGTACAGGATTTCGGGGTGGGGGAGCTGGGGGTTGAGAACAAGGGGGCTCACACGAGGATTTGCACAAGGATTGGCAGGGGGCTGGGGAGGGATGGGAGGCGGGTGGGGAGGGGTTAGGAGGGATTTAGGGATTGGGGAGGGAGTGGAGGATGGTATGCGAGCACTTGCACGAGGGTTTGCACAGGGGCTCGTACAGGTGGGGGAGGTTGGAGGTGTGGGAAAAGGGGGGATTTGGGGGTGGCACATGAAGGGCCTTCACGAGGACTTGCACAGGAGTTCGCACAAGGATTTACAGGAGGGTTTGTAGGAGGGGGTTGGGGTGGTGGGTGTAATAAGTAACTAAAGGTGATTTGCTGATCAAACAAGTTAAGCAAGAGGAACGAACCTATTGTGGCAGTCTTGAGAACTCCCTGTTTAACCAGAAGAGACATGTCCACAATGTTATCTTGCTACACCAACATGGGAACTCCTGTTTGACAAAAAGCTTAACTACAATGTTATCAGAATGTATTGTTTTGAGCTGATTCTGTGACCAACATCTTATCTAAACTACCTCAAGCAAGAAGCTAAGGAGGGGCGTACCCCCGAAGATGTCGAAACCCGACCTCCGTGAAGATAAAAAGAGCTGCTCAGCTTGCTTGAATTTGCGAGCCTTTGGTGGAGCTGCGACTCCCCGGCCGCCCAGCACTGCTTTTGCCTTCCTACCTCAATAAATATTTATTGAATCTATTTCGGACTCGATTTATTTTAAATTCAACTATAACAAATTTGGTGCCGTGACTCGGATCCAGACAGCCGACTCGGAATTCAACTCTGGGAGGGCGCCCCATCTTCGGATGGTCCCGGAGGAGATTCCGACTTAGCTCACCTGGATTTTCCGAACTAAGATAGGAAAGCAAAAAGAAAAGAGAAAGGAGATACTGCAGTTGCCCGTAATTTTTGTGCACGAAGATCCAGACAAAGACTCGGGAGTGAGTAAGTATATTGCGGTTCCGTTCGGTCGGGGATTGGGTACCCGGGTGCGAGTGACTGAGACGTCCACTGGGCTTAGTAGCCCACCGGACGAAGTGAGTGTGGACCTCCTAATAGTGCGGTTCCCATTGTCTGCGAGGGCGTGGGCCACGAATGGAAGGAAGTGAGTGAATTTTGCGTGAAAGAAGGCACTTTCGGAAGATGGGACAGAAGAAAAGTAGGACTTCTGGTTCCATGCAGGAGATACGGGGTGGGGGTGGGCTCCCCGATATACCCCAAGATAGCCCGTTAGGCCTAATGATTAGATATTGGGATAGTTCCCCTTCTCGAAAAGGGAAATCCAAGGAGAAATTGGTCTATTATTGTATGGAGGTATGGGGAAGAAAACAGATAAGAAAAGATTTATATTGGCCAATTCATGGATCCTTAGAGGATTGGATATGCCAACAATTAAACATATATGTTAACAACAAACGACCATTTAATAAGGAGGAGAGTGAATACGCCTTTTTATGGATCCTGGGCACGGCTCAGGCCGCTAATTTGTTTCCATTAAAAGAAAAGAAAAATGATAAAAAGAAAAGGTGGGATATAGACGAACCTCCAGCGTCTCCCCCACCCTATGTCCCCCCTCCGCAAGGTCCTGAGCAAGATCTCCCTCCAACAGCCCCCACAGAACCTGAGGAAGAGGCTCCTCCTTCTAATCAAAGAATAACTAGAAGTCAAACTAGAGAAAGGAGGGAGGAAAACTTGTTGTATCCCTTAAGGGAGACTGCTATGGGGGGACGACAACCCGGAGTTGGATTTGTATCTGTACCCCTCAGCTCCGGGGATGTGAGGGAATTTAAGAAAGAAATGGGACGCTTGTTAGAGGACCCATTAGGGGTAGCAGAACGTTTTGATCAATTCCTCGGGCCTAACATTTATACTTGGGACGAGATGGAGTCTATTTTAAAGATCTTGTTCACAAACGAAGAACGAGGAATGATCAGAACGGCAGGCATGAGGCACTGGGATCAGAGGCATCAGCATGGTCCCGCCGGAGATGTAAAATGGCCCTTACAGTGGCCCAATTGGGACAATCAAGACCCCGCACATAGAAATAACATGATTGATCTCCGGGATATGATAATTCAGGGGATTAGAGATTCTGTACCCAGAGGGCAAAATATTAATAAGGCCTTTAATGAACAACAAAAGAAAGATGAAACCCCCACTGAATGGCTGGAAAGATTGAGAAAAAGTTTACAGCTATATTCTGGGTTAGACCCCGATAGCGAAGTGGGTCAAGCCCTGCTGAAAACTCAATTTGTAGCTAAATCTTGGACAGATATAAGGAGAAAGTTAGAGAAAGTAGAAGACTGGCAGGAAAGGGGGTTAGATGAATTATTACGAGAAGCTCAGAAGGTGTATGTGAGAAGGGAGGAAGAAAATCAGAAGAAACAAGCCAGAATCCTGATGGCAGCTGTAAGGGAAGGACAAAATCAGGGCAGGAGAGGAGAAAGTCCCCGGAAGGGCCCAGTAGAACCGAGAAGAAGAAGATTTAGTTCGCAGGACATAGAATGTTTTTATTGTCGCAAGAAGGGACATCTACAGAGAAATTGTCAGAAAAGAATGCAGGATGAGGAGATTTTTAAGGAAGATTAGGGGGGTCAGGGGCTCTATTTGCTGGGGACCCCTAAGGTTACCGAGCCCTTGATAAAATTGAAATTGGGTCCTCAGCACGAAGTGTTCGAGTTCCTTGTGGACTCGGGTGCCGAAAGATCAACAGTCCAAAAGTTACCATCTGGATGTGTTGAATCAAAGGATAAACTCCAAGTAGTTGGTGCAAAGGGGGAACCTTTTAAGGTGCCCCTGATAAGGAATGTAACAATAGAAGCCCCAAATAAATATGGAGTGGGAACATTTTTATTGGTCCCAGAAGCTGAGTATAACCTCTTGGGACGAGACCTGATGGTGGAATTAGGAATCAATTTGGAAGTAGAGCAAGAGAAATTAAAAGTAAGATTATGCTTATTAACTGCAGAAGATGAAGCCAAGATTAATCCAGAAACTTGGTATAGCCCAGGGTCGGTGGGAAAATTAAATATCAAACCGATCATGGTCTCCATAAAAGACCCAGACCAGCCAATTAGGATAAAACAGTATCCCATCTCTAGAGAGGGGAGAGAAGCGTTGCAGCCAGTAATTGAGAGACTTTTGGCCCAAGGGCTTTTGGAACCCTGTATGTCTCCCCACAATACTCCCATATTGCCTGTAAAGAAGCCGGATGGGTCCTATCGTTTAGTACAAGATCTGAGAGCCGTAAATGAACGAACCATTACCCGGTTCCCTGTGGTGGCTAACCCGCACACTATACTTAATCAGTTAAGTCCAGATTATAAATGGTATAGTGTTATAGATTTAAAAGATGCTTTTTGAGCTTGTCCCTTAGAAGGAAAATGTAGGGACTATTTTGCTTTCAAGTGGGAGAACCCCAAGACCCATAGAAAACAACAATTACGGTGGACCGTTTTGTCCCAGGGATTTACAGAGTCTCCGAACTTGTTTGGACAAGCTCTGGAACAGTTACTGGAATCTTATGAATTAAGTCAGGGACTAATTCTAATACAATACGTGGAGGATTTATTGATCGCTGGAAGAACTCAAGAAGAAGTCAGAAATGAGAGCATCAAATTATTGAACTTTTTAGGCCTCAAGGGATTAAAGGTTTCTAAATCCAAATTACAGTTTACTGAAGAAGAGGTAAAATATCTGGGGCATTGGCTCATAAAGGGACATAAGAAATTAGATCCTGAAAGAGTAAAAGGAATTTTGTCTCTAACAGCGCCCACTAATAAAAGACAGATAAGACAGTTATTGGGATTATTAGGGTATTGTCGACAGTGGATAGAAAATTACAGCAGTAAAGTAAAATTCTTGTACGAAAAATTAACTAAAAACGGGTTGGTAAAATGGTCCCCTGAAGATGAGAATCGTTGGGAAAATATAAAAAGAGATCTGGTAGAAGCACCTGTCCTCAGTTTACCCGATATCCGTAAACCCTTTCAACTCTTTATCAGTGTAGATAACGGGACAGCTTATGGGGTTCTGACCCAAGGATGGGCAGGGCAGAGAAAGCCTGTAGGATATTATTCTAAAATACTGGATCCTGTAAGCCGCGGGTGGCCCACCTGCTTGCAAGCAATAGTGGCCACTGCATTAGTAGTAGAAGAAGTTGGAAAAGTCACCTTAGGAGGTGAACTAAAAGTATACACCCCCCATAACATTTGAGGAGTATTGCAACAACGAGCCGATAAGTGGCTTACAGATAGTCGATTGCTAAAATATGAGGGAATTTTAATTAACTCCCCTCGACTAGAAATGGAAACCACTTCTATTCAGAATCCTGCCCAATTTTTATACGGAGAACCTAAAGAAGATTTGACACATGACTGCCTCCAACTAATAAATTTGCAGACTAAAATAAGGGAGGACTTAGAAGACGATGAATTAGACAAAGGAGAAAAATTATTTGTGGACGGCTCCTCACGAGTGGTTGAAGGACAACGGAAATCAGGATGTGCTATTGTGGATGGGTATACTTTTAAGATAAAAGAATCAGGACCATTAAGTGAAGCCTGGTCCGCACAAGCGTGTGAGTTATATGCTATGCTAAGGGCATTAAAGCTCTTAGAAAATAAAGTTGGAACTATTTATACAGATTCAAAGTATACCTTTGGGGTGGTACATACTTTTGGAAAAATTTGGGAAGAGAGAGGCTTAATTAACACCCAGGGAAAAGGATTAGTCCATGAAAAGCTAATCTTAGAAGTTTTAAAGGCATTAAGAGGTCCACTAAAGATAGCCATAGTCCATGTAAAAGGACATCAGAAGGGACTAACCCATACTGTAAGAGGAAACAATCTAGCCGACGCGGAGGCAAAACGGGCTGCATTATTAATGGTTCAGACCTTGAGAGAGGAACCTGAAAGGCTAAAATTAGATAAAACTTTCACTCTCCAAGAATTGGATAAGCTACAACAAATTGGAGCAAAAAGAGATGGTGATAAATGGCTGCTACCAGACGGCAGGGAAATTCTTCCAAAAGGATTAGCTTGGGGAATACTGAATAAATTACACCATAAAACTCATTGGGGAATTCAAGCTTTAGTGGATCAGTTTGAGACAAACTATGCCTGTGTCGGAATATACGGTCTAGCTAAAAGGATTTTAGAGGGATGTTTAACCTGTCACAAAGTGAATAAACGACAACTTAGGGAAAAGGTTCAAGGAGGTTGTGAATTGGCTAAAAGACCCTTTGAGAAAATACAGGTGGATTTTACCGAATTATCAGTATTTATTGGTCTTCGTTGATCACCTTACGCACTTTGTAGAAGCCTTTCCAGTGGTAAGAGCTACTGCAAAGACAGTTATTAAGATTCTCTTGGAAGAAATTATTCCAAGATATGGGACTATTGTGGTAATTGACTCAGACCGAGGTCCACATTTCACATCCAAAGTAATTAAAGAGACAACTGAATTGTTTGGTACAAAATGGGAACACCATACTCCCTGGCACCCACAGAGTTCTGGGAAAGTAGAAAGAATGAATGGGGAGATAAAGAAACACCTAACCAAACTTATGGTGGAAACAAAAATGAATTGGGTTAAATGTTTCCCATTGGCTTTGCTTTACATTAGAACTCAGCCAAGAACAGATACTGGTATATCCCCCTTTGAAATGTTGTATGGAATGCCTTATGACTTTGAGTTATTAGTGGAACACCCAAAAGTCGAGGATAAACTTTTAACAGAATATATTTTAGAACTTACAAAAAGAAGACAGGAACTAAGAAAGAAGGGCTTGGTAGTACAAAGACCTCCCTTGGACATTTCCATACACCGAATCCAGCCCGGAGACCAGGTACTAATCAAAACCTGGAAAGAAACCTCCCTAACACCCCGTTGGGAAGGACCCTTTGTTGTTTTACTTACCACAGATACAGCTGTACGGACAGCAGAAGAGGGATGGACTCACGCTAGTAGGATTAAGGGACCTATCTTCCCAGAGAAGTGGACTGTGACGTCGGAACCAGGAGATCTTCGAGTAAAGATAAGGAAAAGCGAGACCAGTAAATGAACGACTCCAGAAGGGAAGTAAGAGATAGTTTATATCGATGGTTCCAAATACCACCAGGAAATACTCTACGAAAGGTATATTTTGCACCTTGGAGTGAAGAAAGGATACCGGACCAAACGGGGGGGGTGGATTATACAAACTAACAGGAACTCCCCAGGTTTTTCCATTTTGTTGCGAAACAGAGACGGAGATACCCGAATCACCCAGAATAGGAGATCTCTGGGGAATACCCTGCTTAGAACACCCTACTTCCGGACATTTATGTTGGGTTGTTTGCCGATGTCTAAATTGTAATAGAGATTGGTCATGTGTTTCATTTAAGAGACAACCCTACTGTATGAAATGTCGCAATGATTTGATATGTGCCAGGGGACCAGAGGATCCAGTGGAAATTCGTAAATTATTTTGTGGGTGGGAACTGTCAGTACCTGAACTTTGGGAAGTACATGAAACAGACTGGTATAGAGTTTTAAGACAGTGTGCTATAAGATTCGCCTGGAAACAGGCACAACAACCACATAGGTGGAAATATATTTGAGAGATAACTAACTCTTTAGACCTTGGAAATTATTGACAGGATAACAGCATAATTCCCCTGAAGACTATCTGCTGCTGCCGAGAAGATCTTGATATCCCGTTGCTCTCTGCAAAGGAGTAGACGAGGAAGGCAGAGAGGTACTAAACAGTGGGGAAATGAAAGCTGGTATCCTATTAATGGTATTGATTACCATGACTTTAGAAAATGAATCTTGGTTTAATCAGTCACCATGGCTGACTACCGTAATTTCTACTTTGGCGGGACCCCTCAGGATGTTGCTATTGGCTCTGACTTTTGGACCCTGTGTCATTTTGGACCCTTTGTTGAAAGCAGGTTAGAAAACGTGCAGCTAATGGTGATGAAGCAATCAGGACTGGAAATGAAAATTATACTGAACGAAAATCCTGAATTAGATGCAGCTTGTGAGGTATTGTCTAGGTTTGATCAGCAAATCACTTATAAATAAAAGAAGGGGGGGATTGTAATAAGTAACTAAAGGTGATTTGCTGATCAAACAAGTTAAGCAAGAGGAACGAACCTATTGTGGCAGTCTTGAGAACTCCCTGTTTTACCAGAAGAGACATGTCCACAATGTTATCTTGCTACACCAACATGGGAACTCCTGTTTGACAAAAAGCTTAACCACAATGTTATCAGAATGTATTGTTTTGAGCTGATTCTGTGACCAACATCTTATCTAAACTACCTCAAGCAAGAAGCTAAGGAGGGGCGTACCCCCGAAGATGTCGAAACCCGACCTCCGTGAAGATAAAAAGAGCTGCTCAGCTTGCTTGAATTTGTGAGCCTTTGGTGGAGCTGCGACTCCCCGGCCGCCCAGCACTGCTTTTGCCTTCCTACCTCAATAAATATTTATTGAATCTATTTCGGACTCGATTTATTTTAAATTCAACTATAACAGGCTCATAAAGGGACACAAGAAATTAGATCCCGAAAGAGTACTTGCACAGGAGTTCGCACAAGGATTTACAGGAGGGTTTGTAGGAGGGGGTTGGGGTGGTGGGGGAGGGGGTTTAGTGGGGATTTGGGAGAAGGGGAGGGGGGAAGGTGTCCTGTGAGGGCTTTTTTCACAAGGGTTGGAATGAGGATTTCCAGGAGGGCTCATGGTAGGGGGCTGGGGGGTGGTTGGGGAGGGGTTGGGGGGGGGCTGGACAGGTGGGGAGTGCAGAGGGGGACGGGTGCCGGTGCATGGGGGTGTTGGCACAAGGGCTCGCACAAAGATTCACTCAAGGATTTGCACGAGGCCTTGCACAAGGGCTTGCACAAGGGTTTGTGGGGGGCTGGAAGATTGAGGGGTGGGGGAGGGGTTTGAAGGGGGATTTGGGATTTTGGAGGTGGGGAGGGGGTGGCACATGAGGAGCTTTTGCAGAAGGATCTGCACGAGGGTTCGCAGGGGGTTTGAAAGGGTGGGGGAGGGGTTTCAGGGGGAATTGCAGAGAATTTAGGGGTGGGGGGGGGTGGGTGAGGAGACTCACACGAGGATTCACACCAGGGTTCGTGCAAACCCTCGTGCAAAGAGTCAGGGGCTGGGAGTGTTGGGGGGCTGGGGAGGGGGCTCACACGAGTGTTTGCACAAGGGTTCATGGCGGATGGGGGGTCGGGGGCGGGATTTGAGGGGAATTTGGGGGTTGCGGGATGGGATGGATGATGGTAGGTGTTTGCACGAGGGTTCGTAGTGGGGACAGGGGTGGCTCTGTTATCTTGATTTTACTGTCTCTGCTGACGAAAAGCAGGGCTGCCCTGGCTCCCCAAGACTACCATTTATGTATCCTGTGATAGCCAGACAGGCCTTCACTCCCCTGGGCTGCACAAGAGATAGCAAAGCCAGTCTGAATTGCTCTTTGAGCACAGAGACTTCACCTCATTATCCAAATTCCACAGTTAACTCACTCCATGCACCACCGCATGTCCATTACACCTCTTTCCTTCTTTCACTCTTGAAGAACCGTCTATGAACAAATGAAGACCCCCAGATAGGGGTTCTTCCCTTAAGTCAGATCGTATCCTAGTCTGGTACTCAATTACATCTATGCATTCGTGTGTAAGTTCTTCATCCTTTGCCTCTATTTTTTCACAAAAAGCTCACTGGGTTAAGGCAAGGGCTGGTAGTTAAAATCAAATCATCCTTTTCAATTAAAATTCCTTCATACTTCAGTATTCTTGAATCAGTTAGTCATTTTCCCACGGTTTCGGCTAAAATGGTTTTGACTTGGTGGGGGGTGCTAACTTCTATCATTCCCCCAAAGGTAAGCTTCCTGCTTTCTTCTACTAATAAAGCAGTAGCGGCTACTGCCTGCACACATTCGGGCCATCCTCGAGAAACTGGGTCTAGAAGCTTTGACAAATATGCTACTGGCTGTCGTTTATCCCCCCATTCTTGAGTTAATATTCCCAGTGCAGCCCCTTTTTCTACAGTCACAAACAGCTGAAATGGTTTCTCCAAGGATGGTAAAGCTAAAACTGACGCAGTTATTAGGCTTTGCTTTAATTCGCATATCAAATTTTTCTCTTCCTCTGTCCATCTTAATATATTTGGTTCATCTACTAATAATTTAGAATACAGTCCTTTAGTCCTTTGTGCATACCCTTCTATCCACAGCCTGCAGTACCCAGTTAATCCTAAAAACTTTCTCAATTCCTTTTTGGTCTCAGGCAAGGGTAATTCCACTATTCCTTTAATCCTTTCAGGATTTATCTTGCAGCTTCCTTCACTAATCAAACGTCCTAAATATTTCACTTCTGATTCTACATACTGTAATTTTGGTTTTGAGACTCTTAACCCCTGCTGACCTAAAAAATTTAATAACTCATTGGTAGCTTCTTTTACTTTGTTTTCTTCTTCTCCCGAGATTAACAAATCATCCACATACTGAAGCAGGGCTATTCCTGACGGATGTTTGAATTGTTCAAGCACTTGTTCTAACACTTGCCCAAACAAATTAGGAGATTCTGTAAATCCCTGTGGTAGCACTGTCCATCTATATTGTTGCTTTCTCCCTGTATCTGGATCTTCCCATTCAAATGCAAATAGATCTCTGCTCCCTTCATCTAGAGGACAAGCCCAAAAAGCATCTTTTAAATCCACTACACTAAACCATTTATGATGAGGAGGAATTTTACTCATTAGGGTATAGGGATTTGGGACCACTGGATGTCGTGCCTGCACTATTTCATTAATCTTTCTCAAGTCTTGCACTAAGCGATATGAACCATCCGTTTTTCATACTGGCAGGATCGGAGTGTTAAAAGGGGACATACAAGGTTCTATTAACCATCTTTGGCTAGTGCTTGTATTACTGGTTGCAGCCCTCGCCTTCCCTCAAGGGGAATTGGGTACTGCTTTTGTCGAATCACATTTGAATGCAGAATGAGTTTTACCCTGAGGGGTTCTATTTTTAACCCTCCTCGGTTCCCTTCACTCACCCATACCTCGGGACTTATCTTTTGCTCATCCCGTTCTGTTAGCAACTTCATAGATACCGTTACCTGTTCTCTTAAAGTTTCTATCTTTAATTCTAAACCAGTGATAAGATGCCTACCTAGGAGGTTACTCCCAGCTTCCGGTATGTATAACAGAGTTCCCATCACTTTTTCAGTTTCGCTTCCCACAATCATGGGTTCAAAAACAGGGACTGAGAGACCTTCACCTTTTATTCCTGACACAACTATTCATTGATTAGACAATTTTGCCCCTTGGGGTATAAAATTCAAAGAAGTTCTAGAAGCTCCAGTATCGACTAAGATGACTGCTTCCTCTTCCCGAGGTCCCACCTTTAAATTTATCAAGGGTTCCCGGTGGGACCTTGAGCTGGGGAACCCCTGACTTCCCTATGCTACATAATCAAAATCCATCAACGACAACACTCGTTCCTCCCTTCTCAAGTCAGGGCACTCCCGCCTCAAATGGCCTATTTTCCCACAATGATAACACCCTGCCGGTGAACCCCGAGCTGCTGGTAGGAGTGGTCGGGGCAGTCCTCGTCCCCTGTTATTCACCCCTGTTCCTCGCCCCCAAGTAACAGTCTAAGGGGTCCCACTTCGGGGATTCAGTTTCTTTGTCGATTGAAACATCATCGACAGTCTGGGCTGGGAACATATAAAATGGATTTGGGCATCCCCGAATCCTGAATCTATTCATCTTGACCCAGCCAAAAGCATATTCACCTTCTTCTACTTCCTTAGTATTCCTTGTTATTCACATACATGTTTAAAGTCTGACAGACCCAGTCTTCATCAGATCCAAATTTGGGCCAAAATATACTAGGAGGTGTTACGGGTTCTTTGGTCCAAACAAATTCAAATGCAAATGCAAACATGTCCCCCCTGGGACACCTCTGGGATCCTCGAAGACAGACACAGGACCCCTAGGACACCTCTGAGACCCTTCCCAGGACGTCCACGGCCACCCCATCCACCCCCGGCCCCTCCAGGATGCAGTCCAAGCAAAACAAATCATTTTCTTTCTATCTTTATCCCTTGTACAAGAAGAATCATTCCGAAACCTCAACATTCTCCCCTAAAGGACTGTCTGGGGGAATGTTCCCAGGGTCTTTAGTAGTATCCCCTTTTTCATTCCTAGGCCTAGAATCCTTATTTCCCATTCTGAACACAGACTTTTCTTACACCCCTTCCTTTCGCTTCGTCCTTCTCCAGCTGCGCCCCTCGCGGGACTACAGAACCGCGGATCCGGACTCCACACTCGCTTCGTACCACAGTACGTCTCAGTCACTCACACACAAGTCTCTTAGAACGTCCCGACCACCAAGGCAATACTTTAACAGTCCAATTTTCCTTACCTTGGTCCGTGCATGGAGTTGCCTGGTCGTACTCTCTGTGCCTACTGCACCTACCCCTTCTCCCCCTGTGCTTCACAGAGTCTGCCGTCCAACTGGGTCTCGAGATCTTAGTCGATTCCTCCCGGAATCCCCACTGACAATCCATGAGACCGTTGAAATCAACAGGACGCGTCTTCCCGTCCTTCGGCGACAGGGACTCCCAAGAAGATGACTTCTGCTCCCGGATGAGCCCCCAGATTGTGAGAAATAAGTTCCGGTCCGAATGAAATAGGCTCAGGCAGAATCCTCTGTGAAGCACATTTTTATTCACGTTCTTGCAAGAGCGGGTGACCACACTTCCAGTTCTTGAAACACAACTTTTTATTCCCTAATCCCGGACGAATTTTTCCCTCCCCTGTTTCCCATTGGTTGGGTACTCCAGGGTTCACAGTCTGTCCGAGGCGCCTGAAATTCTTCCCGGGTGTCCTGCCTCTGTTTACTTCCCTCTATGCTACACCCAAAGGGATTATCTGACTAGTTTATTTCCTTCCTTTTTGTTAACAAAAAACTTGCTCAATGTCATTAGCCCTGGTTGAATGTTTGACTCCCCTTCTAGACACTAATCCAGGAGGAATCAGTTTGTCCTTTTGTCTGTGTGATAAGAGATGTTCTACAAGCCTTTGCTGGAGCCTCTTTGTCTTAGTCATTCCTTTATCGTGTCACCTCTGATGGAAACGGCTTTTCTCCTCTGCAAAAGCAATACCTGCCTTTCTTACACCAGGACTTGGCACGAGGATTTGCACAAGGCCTCACACCAGGGTTTGTTCCAGGGCTCTTCAGGGGCTGGGGGGAAATGAGGGGGCGGGAGAGGTGGGTGGAGGGGGATCAGGGGCACAGGGTGGGGTGGGCGTTGATGCGTGGTGGGTATTGCACAAAGGTTTGCACGAGGGTGCGTCAGGGGCTGAGGGGGCACTTGATGGGGTGGGGGAGGGGTTTGGGGGGTTGGGAGGGGGCAGGGGGTGGGGGTGAGTGGGGGGGGAAGTGCGTGAGGGGGGCTCGCATGAGGATTCACACAAGCCCTTGCAGGATTCACACAAGTGTTTGTAGAGGGTGGGGGAGGGGGTTGAGGGGGGACATGTGTGAGGGGGGTGGTGAGTTCACACGAGGGTTCGGGTGGGTTGAGAGGCTGGGGGAGCATTCCCAGGAGCGTTTGCACAAGGGTTCACACGAGGGTTTGCACAAGGTTTTGTGGGGAGCTGGAAGGTTGGGGCGTAGGGGAGGGGTCTCACACGAGTGTTTGCACAAGAGTTCATAGGGGGCTGGGGGGGTTGAGGGGGTGAGGGAGGGATTTGAGGGGGATTTTGGGGGGTCGGGGAGGGGGTGGATGATGGTACATGAGCGTTTGCACGAGGATTTGTACGAGGCTTTGTAAGGAGTTTGAAGGGGTGGGGCAGGGGGTTCACGGTGGATTCGGGGGTGGGGGGAGAGGTTGGGGGTTGGCACATGAGGGCGTCGCAGGAGGATTTTCACGAGGGTTTGTAGGGGGCTTGGGGAGGTTTTTGGATGGAATTTGAGGGGTGTGGGTGGTGGGTTTGCAAAAGGGTTTGGGGGGGTTCAGAGGCTGGGGAGGGGGGGATGGGGGATGGTGGCATTTAGGGTATTTTGCACATGGACTCGCACAAGAGTTTGTAGGGTTTGTAGGGCTGGGGGTGTTTCAAGGGTGGGGGAGAGGGTGGAAGGGGAGATTTGGGGTGGGAGGGGTAGGACGTGGGGTACGGGGGGGCTCGCACGAGACCCTGCACTAGGGTTCATAGCAGGACTGGTGGCGTGGGATTGGGATTCTGCTCGAGGCCTCGCACAAGGACTCACATGGCGGTTCCTAGGGGACTGGGGGGGTTGGGGGAGGGGCTTAGAGGGGATTGGGACAGGGTGGGGTGGATTTGGGGTTGGGGGAGGGGTGTGGGAGCTGGGGGTGAGGCAGGAGGGGGATCGCACAAAGATTCGCACGAGGGTTTGTAGGGGCTGGGGAGGGGGTTGAGGGGGGACTTAGGGCGTGGGGGAGGGGGGAGTGGGATGGACGGTGGCCCATGAGGGGGTTTTGCAGGAGGATTCGCACGAGGCCTTTCACCAGGGTTCACCAGGAGCTGGGGGTGTCGGGGGGTAGGGGAGGGGGCTCACACGAGTGTTTGCACAAGGGCTCATAGGGGTCGGGGGGGCTTGGGGGGTGGGATTTGAGGGGGAATTTCGGGGGTGTGGGAGGGGGCAGATGATGGTATGTGAGCATTCGCACGAGGGCTTGTGGGGGGTGAAAGATTGGGGTGTGGGGAGGGGGCTGAGGGGGGGTTTAGGGGCTGGGGGAGTGGAGGTAGATGTCACGCAAGGGGACTTTGCACGAGGGTTTGCATGAGTGTTCGTAGGGGTCTGGGGGTGTTGTGGGTAGTGGGGGGGATTTGGGGCGTGTTGGGGGTAGGTGGGGGGGGTGGGGCAGGAGGGGTCTCACACAAGACCTTGCACGAGGGCTCATAGGGGGATGATGGCGTGGGGTTGGGATTTTGCACGAGGCCTCACACGAGGGTTCACGGGAGGCATTTTGGGAGGGGGGGGGCAGGAGGTGGGTGGTGGCGCATGAGGGGGCTGGAACGAGGCTTTGCACAAGGATTCGCACGGGGCCCTGCACGAGGGTTCACACGACAGTTCATGGGGTGCTGTAGGGGGAAGGGGCACGGGGGAGGGGTTTGAGGGCAATTTGGAGGGTGAAGGGGGGGGTTCAAGGGGGATATAGGGGGTGGCGAAGGAGGAGGTTTGCGCGAGGGTTGGCATGAGGTTTGACAGGGAGGGCTGGGGTGGTGGGGCAGGGGCGTGAGGGGGCATTTGGGGGCGGGGGAGGCGGTGGATGTAGTGCAAGGGGGTTTTGCCCGAGGGTTTGAAGGACAAGTTCCCCAAGGGCTTGTGGTAGGGAGAGCAGGGGGGTGTTGGAGGATGTGGGGGATGGGGTTGAGGGGGGATTTGGGAAGGGGGGAGGGGGTTTGCACGAGGCCTTGCATGCTGATTCGCACAAGGGTTCACAGGGCGCTGCGGGGGTTGGGAGAGGGGAAGTAGGGAAGTGGGGGAGGGGCTGTTGGGGGGAGGGGAGGGGGAGGTGGGCGGGGTGGGGGCTGTCACAAGGGTTTGCAGGAGGGTTGGGAGGGGTTGGAGGGTGGGGGAGGGGCTGGCAGAGATTTGGAGGTGGGGGAGGGGTGGATGATGGTACCTGAGCATTCCCACAAGTTTGCACAAGGGTTTGCACGAGGGTTCACAAACGGGTTCATAAGGGAGTGGGGAGGGTTGGGGCTGGGGGAGGGGGCGGTGGCGCATGAGGGGGCTCGTGTTTGTATTTGCACGAGGGCTCGCACGAGGGATTCTACAGGGCTGGGGGTTAGAGGTCTTGGGAAAGGGGTCGAGGGGGGATTTGGGGGAGTGGTACAGGAGGGGGCTTGCATGAGGATTCGCACGAGGCCTCACACAAGGATTCACACAAGGGTTTGCACAAAGATTTGTGGGGGGATTTGTGGGTGGGGGATGGGTTTGAGGGGGTATTTGGGTGTGGGGAATGGAATGGATGTTGTGCAAGGCATTTTTGTACGAGGCCTTCAACAAGGATTTCCAAGAGGGCTTGTTGTAGGGTGCTGGGGGAGAGCGGTGATTTGGGGGATGAAGGAGGGGGTTGAGGGGGGATTTGGAGGGAGGGGGAGTGCCGGGGGGGGGTGTGTGCAGGGGTCCTGAACGAGGATTCACACGAGGGTTTCCACAAGGATTCACACAAGGGTCCCTGGGGGTGGTTGGGGTTTTGGGGAGGGGTCGAGGGTTGGGTTGAAGATTCACGTGAGGTCTTGCACGAGGGTTTGTGGAGGGCTGGAATATTGGGGGGGGGGCGCAGGGGCAGAGGTGGGGTGTACTGTGTGGAGATGGGTGGGGGCTGGTGCGTGAGGGGCCACAATCCAACTCACCAATCTCCTCGGTCCTCCCAAACCTCCTGAGTGCCCCCATGAACACCTCAGTCCCCCCAAACACCCCTGTCCCCAACACCCTGCGTCCCCCCAAAACCCGACTCCCCGAACACCTGTGTCCCCCCAAACCCCCGGGTCATAGAATAGAATCATAGAATCATTTAGGTTGGAAAAGACCCTTGGGATCATCGAGTCTAACCATCATCTCCACTCTACAAAGTTCTCCCTTACACCATATCCCTTAACACCAGATCTAAACGAGTCTTAAACACATCCAGGGATGGTGACTCCACCACCTCCCTGGGCAGCCTATTCCAGTGTCTGACCACTCTTTCTGTGAAGAAGTTTTTCCTCATGTCCAGCCTAAACCTACCCTGCTGCAGCTCGACGCCATTTCCCTCTTGTTCTATCACTAATTACCTGTGAGAAAAGACCAGCACCAACCTCTCTACAGTGGCCTTTCAAGTAGTTGTAGAGAGCGATGAGGGCTCCCCTCAGCCTCCTCTTCCTCAAACTAAACAGTCCCAGCTCCTTCAATCGCTCCTCATCAGATTTATTCTCCAGGCCCTTCACCAGCTTCGTTGCCCTCCTCTGCCCTCGCTGCAGCACCTCGATATCTCTCTCATATTGAGGTGCCCAGAACTGGACACAGTACTCAAGCTGTGGCCTCACCAGTGCTGAGTACAGGGGGACAATCACCTCCCTCCTTCTGCTGGTCACACTAGTTCTAATAGAAGCCAGGATGCCATTGGCCCTCTTGGCCACCTGGGCACACTGCTGGCTCATGTTCAGCCGCATGTCAATTAGAACCCCCAGGTCCTTTTCTGCCAGGCAGCTCTCCAGCCACACTTCCCCAAGCCTGTAGCGATGCATGGGGTTGTTGTGGCCCAAGTACAGGACCCGGCACTTGGCCTGGTTGAAGCTCATACTGTTAGCGTTGGCCCATTGATCCAATCTATCCAAGTCTCTCTGTAGAACCTCCCTATCCTCATGTAGATCAACATTCCTGCTTAACTCGGTGTCATCTGCAAACTTGCTGATGATACACTCTATGTCCTTATCAAGGTCATCAATAAAGATGTTGAACATAAATGGTCCCAACACCGAGCCCTGAGGGACACCACTTGTGACCGGCCGCCAGCTGGATTTAACTCCATTGACCACCACTCTTTGGGACCGCCCATCCAGCCAGTGCTTGATCCAGCAGATCGTATGCTCTTCCAGGCCACGAGCTGCCAGTTTTTCCATGAGAATTCTATGGGGGACAGTGTCAAATGCTTTTTGGAAGTCTAGGTAGACAATGTCCACAGCCTTTCCCTCATCCAATAATCGGGTCATCTTGTCATAGAAGGAGATCAGGTTCGTCAGGCAGGACCTGCCTTTCATAAACCCAGGCTGACTGTGCCTGATCCCCTGGTTGCCCATTATATGAGTTGTAATGGCACTCAAGATGATCTGCTCCATGACCTTCCCTGCTACCGAGGTCAGACTGACAGGCCTATAGTTTCCTGGATCCTCCTTTCTGCCTTTCTTGTAGATGGGCGCTACATTTGCTACCCTCCAGCCCATTGGGACCTCCCCAGTTAGCCATGACTTCAGGTAGATCATGGAAAGTGGCTTGGCGAGCACGGCTGCCAACTCTTTCAGGTGAGGAGCAGGTGAGTGGGGGATCTGGTGGTTACGTGGAGTTCCCCCCCAAAAGAGGTGGGTCATGGCCCCAAACTGTCTGAAAGTTTGGTGTTTGGGGGGGGGGTGGTGTTAAAACCTGTAACTGCGGGGGCGAGGCATTGAAATACAGAACAAGCTCCCCTTTCTATAGCTATTGCAAAATAATCATTGGTGTATCCAAAAGGAGCTCAAAGCAAAAGAAAACCCCACTTCTCTAAGGATGCTACGCCCGCCCCATTGTGCTGCACGGCCGTACGGCGCATGTGTGAGCCCGTGTGCCGTACGTCTGGACTGCGCATGCGTTTTCTCCCTGCCTGCAGTACGGCATTGTGGCCAAAAGGTGGCAGCAGTGGGTGCTGCAGTGCGCATGCGCACTCCCATCGTGCCATACGACTGTACTGTGCATGCACGCCCCCCCCGTTGCGCCGTACAGCTCTAACGCACATGCGCGCCCTTCTTCCGCCGCACGGCTCTACTGCACATGCGCACTCCGCTCTGCCGTACAGCTGTACTGAGCCATTGCAACCGCTGCCGGGCGGATGGACGGGCGGGTGGGCCAATCAGAGCTCCCATAGGTCGGATCGCCTCGCCGTGCTTCCATTGGTCGTGTCGCTCGCAGGGACTGCGGGGCGGTGGGGATTGACGGCAGCAAGGGACCAATAGAGCGGCGCTGCTGCAAATCAGATGAGTGAGCGGGGGCGGGCGGCGACTAATGGGCGCGGGCTGTGGGTGGGGTGCTCTGGTAGCAGGGGGGGCTGGGGAAAAATGGCGGCCGGCTCGAAATCGGAGACGCGTGGTCCGGGCGGACAGCAGGACCCAGCAGGCGGGCGCTGGGCGCTCGGTCGGGTCGGGCCCGCGGTGCCGTCCTGAGGAAGCTGGACCGCGTGAAGGTGAGCAGGAGGCGGCGGGGAACGTGGCGGGGAACGGCGGGGGGATTGAGAGGGCCCCGACGGGTGATTGGGGGCAGCTGGGGGAATCCCGAAGGGGACTGGGGGGACTGAGGGTGGGACTTGAGGGAGGCTGGGGGGAGCAGGGAGGCTGCGGTGGCCCCGAGGGGCGGTGGAGGCAGCTGATGCAGGGGAAGAGGAGCGTTCTGAGGGGGACCGGCGGGGCTGAGTTGTCCCTGGGGAGTGGCTGAGGGGGAGCACGGGGTTCCTGAGTGTAATGGGGAGGCCTTGAGAGGGGCTGGGGGTCCTGAGAGGTCTCCGAGGGGGACTGAGGGATGATGGGGGATGCTGAAGGGACTCTCAGCGGGGGGGTGCACTTTGTGGGGGGAATGAGGGGGCTGAGGGGAATCTGGGGGGCCGAGAGGTGAGGGAGGGCCTTGAGGGGGGCTGGGGGAACGGAGGGCTGAGGGGGCCCAGACGGTGGGGAGGGGGACCCTGAGAGTGTGATGGAGGCAAACGGGGGGGGTCTGAGGGGGTGGCACTGAAGGGGGTTGGGATGGGGACGTTGGGGGATGAAGGGAGCCCTGGGGGGGCCGTGGTTGTGGGGGCATGAGGGGAGCCGTGAGCTGGGGGATGGGGTGCTGGGGGAAGCCCGAGTTTGGGGAGGGGGCCTATGGCCTGAAGTGGGTCCTGCGTTGGAGAGGGGCTGTGAGGGGGAGATGGGGACGGGCTGAGGGGTGATGGGGGGGAGGCTGGGACCCCTGAGACCCGCTAGAATCTCCTAGGACCCCCTGCCCCCCCCGAGAGCTCTGCAGGATGCCCTGCGACCCTTCATGTTCTCCCAGGACCGCTGTGGGACTATCCAGGACCCTCTAGGACCTCTCGTGTTCCCCCCAGAGCTCCGTGGAGCCTCCTGGGACCCCCCACATTCCCCCCAGGACCCCTCTAGGACCCCATAGATCCCCCCCTGGAGCCCCCCAGAAAACCCCAGAGCCCTCTGGGACCCCCTGGAGCTCCTCCCCAGTACCCGCCACGTCCCCCTGGGACTGTCCTGGCACCAGGTTTGCAGCTAGTGGCGGAGTCCCGCTGAGGGGAAGGGGCCAGCCCTGGCTCTGGGAGTTTTGGGCCTTTTTTGGGGGGGAATAGAAGGGTGTCTGTGTGTGTGTGTGTGTGTGTGTCTCAGGGGGTGATGGTGTCATTTGGGACGCTGCGATGTCAGTGGGGCCGTGATGATGCAGCGGAGGAGCAGGTGAGTGGGGGATGGGGGGGGTTACGTGACGGTGTCCCAAAAGAGGTGGTTCACAGCCCCAAAACGTCTGAAAATTCTTGGGATGCAATGAAAAATGTGAGAACCTGTAATTATGGATGTGAGGCATTGAAATAGCGAACAAGCTCTCTCCTTTATGTATAAGAAATATATATTGAGAAATAATATTAATTTATATATGTAAAATAATTTCAAAATAAAAACCTCTATCTCTAAGGATTCTCTGATTCTGTGCTTCTGTGTTATATAAAAGATCCTAGAATATAAAAATACTTAAAAAAATGTATTTATAAGAAGATATTAGTGTCAAAATAGATGTGTAAGCAGACAGTCTAAATATATATTCGGTATCATAAGTGTTAATGTAGAAGTCTAAGCAGATTTTCTGTCTAAGTGTAAACAGATAATATAAATTCCCTAAATATATATACCTGTGTGTGTAAATAATGGAGGGGGTGCTGCCGCCCAGCGGCTGCAGGCCGGTCCTGCAGGTGGGGAGCCACGTGTGCACTTTGGCCCCGCCTCCCGCCCTCCCTGACCCCGCCCCCGACCTGCCTTGGCCCCCAGACAAGAAGGAAAAAAGGAACCAAGAAGGAGGGGAAAGAAAGGAGACGGGGGTGGGGGGTGGGGAGAAAAGGGTGATAAGGAAAAGAGGAAGAGGGGATGGACGAGAAGGATAGGGAAATAAGGAAAGAAGGA
The DNA here is from genome assembly GCF_963924245.1 of Chroicocephalus ridibundus. Lineage (NCBI taxonomy): Eukaryota > Metazoa > Chordata > Aves > Charadriiformes > Laridae > Chroicocephalus > Chroicocephalus ridibundus. The sequence continues at coordinate 7,712,154 of NC_086305.1, read as the reverse complement.
AGAGTGAACGGGGCGAGGAATGGGGAAAGCAGGAGAGGAGGAATGGTGTGGAGGGGAAACATGAGGAAAGAAGGGAAAAAAGCAAGAGGGGACGGGGGAAGAATGACGAAAGATGAGAAAGGAGGAAGAGGGGATGTGGGGGAGTGGGACAAATGGGTAAAAGAGGAAAACAGGGTAGAAGGGAGAAGAATGGGGAAAGAAGTAAAGGGAAAAGAGGCGACGGGGGGAAGAATGAGGAAAGAAGGAAAAGAGGAACTGGGGATGGAGAAGGAAGACTGGGTAAAGAAGAGAAGGAGGAACGGGCTGGAGGAGGAAGAATGGGTGAAGAACAGGAAACGGGGATTGGACATGGAAGAATTGGGAAAGAAGGAAAGGAGGTAGAGCGGACGGGGGAAGAATGCAGAAAGAAGGCAAGGTGGAAGAGGGCATGAGAGGTGAGAAAGGAGATGAGGACAAAAAAAGTGGGAAGAAGGAAAAGAGGAAGAGGGGAGAGAGGAGAAGAATGGGGAAAGAAGGAGCAGGGCTCAGTCGAGAAAGAATGCAGAAAGAGGAAAAGGGGCTGAGGGGGCAAAAAAAGTGGCAGGAAGGAAAGGTGGAAGAGGGGACAGGGGAAAGAATGGGGAAATTGAAGACTAATAGAAGAGGGAACAGGGTTGAAGAATGGGGAAAGAAGGAAAGGAGGAAGAGGGCGCCAGAGGAAAATAACTGGGAAGAAAGAAAGAGGGACAAAGGAAAAAGAGGAGCTAAATGGGGTAAGAAAGAAAAGGAGGAACAGGGGAGAGAGGGGAAAGAGGGAAGAGGAGAGAGGGTGAGAAGAAAAGAGGATGAGGAGGGAAGAAAGGGGAAATGTAGGACGACACAGGGAGAAGGAAGGAAGGCGTGAAGGAGGGAGCAAGGGAAGGAGGGATGTGGTGGAAGAATGCAGAAAGGAAAGAAAAAAGAGGCAAGAGGTGGAAACAAAGGGGAAAGGAGGAAGAGGGGACGGGGTGGGAAGAAAGGGGAAATGTGGGATGGCAGGGGGAGACTAGGGAAAAAAGGCAAGAAGGAAGAGGGGAAGGGGAGGAAGGGTAAAGAGGAAAAGAAGGAAGAGGAGAGGAGAAGGAAGAAAGGAGATGGGAGAAGAAAGGGGTAAGAAGGAAAAGAGGAAGAGGAGAAAGAGAAGAAGAATGGAGAAAGAAGGAAGAGGCACCAGGCAGCAAGAAGAGGTCCTGCAGCCTGCGCATCCTCCACCCCGCAATGCTACCGCCTGGCAGCCAGGGAGCAGCAGTTGTCCCGGTGCCGAGTGGCCGGGCCAGTGCAGGGGCCCTTCGGTGCCTCGGGAAAGGGTACTGCGCCTGGGCACCCCTAGGCCCCGGGCTTCAGTGTGCCTGGCCTCAGGCATGCAGTGCCTGGCCTCAGGCATGCAGTGCCATTGCCTGGCCGCCAGGGGGCAGCAGTGGGCCCGTTGCCATGTGGCAGGGCTGCACAGGGGCGCCCCCAGAGGCCTAAGGGGGTTATTGCACCTGGGTGCCCCCCTGTCGGTGCCCTAGGCCTGCCACGCACACGTGCCGTCCCCCCCGTCCCGCAGGACCGCCGTCGGGCCGACAGGGGGCAGCAGTGAGCCCGGGGCCTGGCTGCGGTACTGCGCACAGGCGCCCCCTTCTGCTGTACGGTGGAGCTGTGCACACGCGAACCCCCCCCGCCCCTGCCCCCCACCTCGGTGCCCTTCGGCTCTACTGCGCATGTGTAGCGTTCTGCCTGCAGTACCACGTTCTGGACGCTAGGGGGCAGCAGTGAGCACTGTGCCGCATCGCCGTACTGCGCACGGGCGCCTCCTTGTGCCGTGGGGCAGTACTACGCGTGCGCGCCCCCCACCTGCCTGTGACCTGCGGCCCTATTGTGCGTGCGCGGTGTCCTGCCTGCAGTACCGCGTTCTGGCCACTAGGGGCACAGCAGTGAGCGCTGTGCCACTTGAAAACATCATTTCCGATGGCAGCCCCACCGCTGCGGGCAGCAGATCAGCGGTTACCATGCCACCACCGCCACGCAATCAGCACTGGCCCCGCCGCCGTGATGTCACAATGGCTGCCCGACACACCCGCACAGGGGTAAAAATCCTACCACAACAATTCAACCCAAAAAATATCCAATCCTAAAAACCCAACCACAAAAAACCTCAAAATCCAACCCAAAAAAATCCAACGCCAAAATTCCAACCCAAAATCACACCCAAAGGACTGAAAAATCAAACCCAAAACATCCAACACGAAAATCCAACTCAAAACCCCAAAACACAACCCCAAAAATACAACCCCAAAAAATCCACCCCAAAATTCACATCCAAAAAATCTAACTCAATAAATTGAAAAATCCAACTTGAAAAATCAACCCAAAAAACCCAAAATCCAACCCAAAATCCAAATCAAAAAAACCAAAATCCACCCCAAAATCAAACCCAACCCACCCAAAATCCCAGGATTCAAGGCCAACTTGGACAGGGTTGGAGGAACCTGACCTGCTTGAAGATGTCCTTTCTGACAGCAGCCCCACCACTGCAGGCAGCAGATCAGCAGTTGCCGTGCCACCACTGCCACACAATCAGCGCTGGCTCTGCTGCTGTGATGTCACAATGGCTGCCTGACACGTCCATGCAGGGGTAAAAATCCAACCACAAAAATACAACCTCAAGAATCCAACCCCAAAAAAATTCCAATCCAAAAAACCCAACCCCAAAAAGACCATCAAACACAGTGATGAGCGCCCACGTGATGATGGCCACCAAGAAGCCACCCATCAGGGTACGCAGGACCAAGATGGACTTCTGAGACGGGACGGGTCACACCTTCAGGATGCCCAACATCACCCCTGAAGGTAGAGACATCCCCAGCCAACCTGGTGGTGGCCAACAGGCAAGAGCAGTCTCGGGGGTGTCCCCCTTTGGGGACACTTGCCACCGTTCCACCGCTCAGGGGATGGTGGAGGTGGAGCGTCAACTGTTTTTTTTCTCCTTAGCTTTACAGAGCAAACGGCCAGCTGGGACGCGGTGGCCAACCACATTCAAGAAATCTGCTGCTGCACAAGGTGACACCTGCGTCCCCCTTGTCCTACCACAGGGATGGGAGGGGCCCCATGGCATGGCCTGCCCTTATTCCCCTACCCAAAAAGCAGGAAACTCATCCCAAAATTCCTCCCAGGATAGACAAATGGAGCTTATCCAGTGTTGGGGTCACCTCTGGTAGGGCTGGTGCTGGTGGCTGGTTCTTGCTGGTTCTTCTTGCCCTGGTTCTGCCTGGGCTTCAGCACCGTTTTTTTCCAAGGAGGAGGGGGAAAGGCCTCAACTTCTCCCCCCACAAACTTCTCCCCACCACCCGGCTCATGCCTCCCGATGGTGGGAGAGGGCAGGATCCAATCTGAAGCACCATCCCTGGATGGGGCCACCTCCAGATCTTCCCTCTGGCCGGTCCTCACCCTCCAGCTCTTCTCTTCCACTTACAGGGGGTCTGAATTCCCTCCCTCAGCTCCTTCAACACTGTCCCTGAATGTGTCGCGGTTGGAGATGAAGTTGTGACAATCCAGAAGCCGTTTTTTCGCCTGGCCAGGAACGTTGTAGTCATCCACAACCTGACGGACAGCAAAGCCTTCCTGCCCGGTAAGATGGTTGGCTGCATGGGCATCCCTTCAATGGGGCTGAGATGCAGAACAGGTCCAAAAAAGAGGGGTTTTGGGGGCGATGCGATGATTGTGACATGCAGTGCTTGGGTCGTGGGCCATTCGGTGAGCATCTCCATCCTTCTCCTGTGGTTTTTCCAGGCAACAAGGAGCTGGAACCGCTCAGGTACTCCAAGGTGGCTGCCACCACCTCTGTGCCCCAGCAGAAAGTGGATGATTGTATCCAAGGCACCATGTCCCTCCTCTCCCACTGCCTGGGGAAAGGGAGAATGTGGCCCTCATGCTGAAGCATGTGGGGTTGCTCTTCATCAAAGGCACCACAGTACAAATGAATTTCTATCATGACTTCCTGGAGAGGTTATCTGGCAAGGAGAACTTGGAAAAGATTCTTTTTAAGATGAGCGATCCCGTTTCTCCATGGCACAGAGCAGTCCCATGGCAGTGTCCCAGCACTGCTGGTGTGGGGTCCATCAGGATGTGGCCAGCTACTCGGTTGTTATGATCCTACCAACTCTTGCTGCCTCAAGCTCCTCCGATCTTGAGTCCCTCAGCCATGCGGAGGAGGTTCTACCTTCTTTGGGCTCCTCCAACCTTGAGTGTTTCAACCACGTTGAGGACATCCTGCCATTTTTGGGCTCCTCCAACACTGAGTCCCTCAGCCATGCTGAGGATGTCCTGCCATCCTTGGGGTCCTCTGATATTGAGTGCCTCAACGACATTGAGGATGTCCTGCCGTCTTTGGGCTCCTCCACTGCAGGTCACCAAACTGCTGGACGTGAAGGTGTCCCTGGCGGTACCCCTGGCGTCACTGGCTTTCTCTGGCCACGTCATCCTCTTTCCCGAGTAAGTACGTTGGCGTCTGTAGCTGCTGTTTGATGCCAATTCCCATGGCGACATCTGCTCCTTATGCCACCACCAGTGTCCTCCCATGTCCCCAGATGTCCCCACCAGATGTCCCCAAGCCCTAGGGGCTCCCATAAGGCGGGTCTGATGGGAAAGGTGGAGGAATTTAGGCAACATTTCTTCCCATGGTGGCCTGGACTTCTTTGCCAGGTGACTCCCTTTCCCAGGACTGTCCTTGGGGATGGGCCAGGGTGGACTTGGGACAACGGCCTTTATGGCAATGCCAAACTCTACCTGATGGCAGCGAACGGTGGTGGTGGTGGTGCCATGGGACTTATCGGTGTCTTCTCCTTGTTTCCAGGTTCGTAATGGAGTGTGTGCCCAAACCACTCTCCAGGATTCTTCCCAAGACCCCCAAACAAGAGGAGGACCAGCAGATGACCAAAGAGAGTTTGCCACCTCTCGGGCAAGATGGTAAAGCAGCTCCTGGCTACTTTCCGTGGGACGGGTGACCAACTTCTGTCATCTGCCATCAATACCTGCTATCAAACGCGCCACAAAATGAAGCCGCAGGGAAGAAGAAGAGGGAAAGGTCTGGGTCAAGGTGAGGCTGGAGGCTCTGTGCTGGTGTCCCCATGGGGTCATTTTGCCCAGAGAGGTGGGAGATGCCCCATCCCTGGAGACATTCAAGGCCAGGCTGGACGGGGCTGTGAGCAATGTGATCTGGTTGAAGATCTCCCTCCTCATTGAAGGGTGAGGGTTGGACTAGATGGACTAGACCTTTAGAGGTCCCTTCCCACCCAACCCATTCCATGAGTCTGCTTGGAAGAGTTCAAGGCCAGGTTGGATGGGGTTGGGACCACCATCTACTGGAACGTCTCCCGGCCAATGGTGGGGGTTTGGACTAGATGGACCTTCAAAGGTCACTTCCAACCTCAAATCATTCCATGGGTCTATGATGGGAAGGGTTCAAGGTCAGGTTGGATGGGGCTTGGAGAATCCTGGTCTCATTGAAGATCTCCCTGTTCATTGAAGGGGGAAGAGGGGGTTGGACTTGATGGGTCATTAAAGGTCTTTTCCATCCCAAACTATTCTGTGATTCTATGATTTTCCAACCCAGCAAGAGCCCGTTCCCCAGCCCTGAACGCTCATCATTCATCACCACCCAACAGTGGTGAGGACAGCGCCCAGAGGGGTGGGATGGGGGCTGCTGGGACCCCCAATTTCACTGGGATGGATCTTCTCCAGACCTTCAGAAGAACCCCAGCGTGGCCTGGGCACATGGGGGCAGCCGTGTGTCAGCCAAGGGTCCCGGCTCAGAGGGTTTCCTCACCTGAGCTGCCGGTGGCTGCGCCAAGAGACACGTCGCTCATGGGGGGGAAGCAGGATGTGACCCCAAACCTATCGTGTCCTCAGGTAGACCTCTCTCCTTATGTCCTTCCAGGCAGCAGTTGGCAACGACAGGGGACAGCCCCCAAAGAGCGGGCTGTGACCAGACAACAAAAGGGAAAACGCATGTCCAAAGGCTGAGCGGCAAAGAAGAACCCAAAGCAGGTAGCGAAAACCCTGAGCTCTGGAGGAGAAGGAGGAGAAGGAGGAGGACAAGGAGGAAAAGGAGGAGAAGGAGAAGGAGGGGAAGGAGAAGGAGGAGAAACAGTGGAGAAAATCCTCACGGAACACGCAGCGATGAAGAAGGTGAAGATCAAGCCACGAAGAGAAGCCCTGACCTTCGTAACACCCGTGTCAGCGAGCTCTGAGGCCAGCCTGGGTGAGGAACCCACCGAGGGGCTTGGACAGCCACCACCAAGACCAAAAAAGAAAAAAAAAAGCGAGGTGGAGTCCTGAGGAATCCTGGCCAGTGCTGGAATACCCTAAAAACCACTGAGTTTGGCCCAACCAATGGCCGAGGGGACCAGCTCAACACCACCCCAGTGCTGAACCAGTGCTCCCTGGGCCGGGGAGACCCTGTTTGGAATCACTGGGGAAAAGCTGAATAAAAATATAGGGGAGACGTTGCAGAAGAGCACTGAGTTTTTTAATTCTTCACAACTGGAACAGGGAAGAAGTGTTTTACAGTTGTCCATGGCTCTGAGATCAGCCCAGCCTGCTCCTGGAAGCCAGGGGGCACCTGAGGGACCTTTTCCATGGCCGCTATGGAAAGGAACCTGATTTGGGGGGCAAGAGCGAACAACCGGGCACTTGGAGTGATGTGGTGAAGATCTGGGTGTCCCTGGAGGGAGAGTTCTCAGACAGCAAGGGCTTCTCTTTGGCGGTCTCATGGCTTGAAGGTCTACAAACCTTGCCCCACAACCCTCGGGGCTCTGGGCTTTCCTGGCGCCTTCAGCCTCAAAACTGCCCTTTCTCACTTGCCCCAGGGCTGGCCTCAAAAATCGCAAATGTCCAGGGATTGTTCTTTTCCAGAAAACCACTGCTGCAACACATTCTCTGGATGAGACCAGCTCCAGTGCAGGGAAGTCTGCACTGGGGAAGGGAATCGTGGCAAAAAAAGGCCTGGCTAGGGGCTCGTTTTTGAGGCTTTTAGAAGCCAGGAAAAGCGGCCAGCCCGGGCCAGTACCCCGCACTTTCGGGGGGCGGAGGCAGCTGAGGAGCCGAGGGTGAAGCCAGCACCCCCAGCAGCAGGTCTGCATGAGGTAGGGTGGGACCACTCCCCCCCTCATAAAAGAAGCCCTTCGGGAGTGCAGCAACTGAGCAAACAAGCAGCGAGTGGGCATTGCCTGGGCATCACCCAGGGAATCACCCAGGAGCACCACACCAAGAGTGTAATTCCTGGGCTGGCGAAGAGGGTGACAAAACCGGGCGTGACACAACAGTCTGGTCACAGCGGTTTGCACGGCAGTTCGTGCAGGAGAGGGCTGGGAGACTGACAACCTGGGCAGGTAGCGATGGTATCTACTCGCAAGAAGACCATGGCATCCATGAGCTCCAGAGCCACCAGCTCTGATGCAGCCTCTCAGATGGAGCTGCTGTGGGGACATGCTGCCACACAGACATCAGGCTGCAGAGTGTGCCCTGTCGTTTCAGTCGGGACGGACAAACAACAAGACTCTCCTTGAAGAGTTAAGTTAAGCTCTCTCTTTATTACAAACTTGGCTTTCTTATATATCTAATCTTTTGTTCACGCTCCGTTCACGCGTTCTTTCTACGCATTCAATTGGTTCGGTTACACAGCACACGCGCTCGTAGCTACAATACGATTGGTTATTGAAATCCTGTTCACATTGCTCAAAATCTGGCTTTCTCACAGCCTGACTCTCCTTGTTCTCTCAAGCAATCTTCTTCTTTCTCCTTCTTGTTACATTGTCCTTACATGACGCAACTCGCGGCCTTCTTATGGGTACACCGCAATCTCTGTCTCTTCTGTCAAGGGGTCTACGGACCCACCGTATCCCCCAACAAATTTGGGGCAAAAATAAAGGAAAAAAGGCAACAGTGCCAAAAAAAAGCACCAAATTTGTTAAATGGTCATGCTGTGGAGCAATGAAAAAAAGGCATAAAAGCATAATTTAACGTGCATATGTGTATGTATTTATGTAGATATTTACTCATATGGTCTTTTTTTCCACTCTAAGGCAGATTTTGAGGCCGAAAGCAGGAAAATCCTGTCGGGTTTGGGGGCATTTGCGCCAATTTGGTGAGGAAACGCCATTCGTTGGGCCTGAATTAAAGTCAACGGGTCCTCGGAGTAACTTATTACATTTATAATAAATAAAACACCCCGGGGGGGTATAAAACCCCTGTTAATTGTGATTGTAGAAGTGAAAGAAAGCCAAAATCGCTCAGTTTTGAGGCAAAATTCCACGTATCTTTATCAGGGCCCCCACCCCGCCCTCCTCCCACCTCAATTTTTAAAATACCTAAATTCAGTGTTGCAAATTTCCACCCAAAAGGGGAAGAACCGAGGCAAACACTGACCCAAACCTGCCACAATTTAATTCTTTATTTTCTCTCTTTTAACTGTTTCTTTTGCTTCCATTCCCTTTATCTCGCCTCTATTAAGTAGTTATTTCAATTGTTATTACCGATTATCGCTATCAAAACCCTATTCTGAGCTTAATTATGAATATTTAGGTGCGGGATTTATTCCTAATAGAACGGATAAATGGTTAATTTGGGGGGCGGCGGCGCCCGTTTTGGGGACAGAAATGCCCGTTTTGGGACAGATCCTCGAGTGCCGCTGCGCCTTTAAGGCCAACTGCGCGTGACCGGAAGTGGGCCCTTACGGGCGCCGCCATGTTGCCGTACAGTGCCAAGCGCGGCGCTACTTCCGGTTAAGGCGGGATGTGCCCACCACGCGCTCGTTCACCTGGGGGGGGCGGGGGAGGGGAATGTTTGTGGGACTCCCGAAACGGCCCTTGGACCCCCCAACCCCCCCCAAACCCCTGCCCCCCCAACACCTCCACCCCCCCGAATTTACCCCTTTCCCCCCAAAACAGCCCCCCCCACTCCCCAAAACTACCCCACGTCCCCCCCCAAAAGAGCCCCCAACCCCCCAAATCTACCCCTTCCCCCAAAAAAACAGCCCTCCCAGCCCCAAACTTACCCCCGTCCCCCCAAAACAGCCCACCCACCCACGCACTGACCCACCCAAACGATCCCCCCTCCCCAAACTCTTCACCCCCAAATCAGCCCCGTGTCCCCCCCAAAAACTGCCCCAGGCCCCCCCACATTTCCCCCAATCACCCCCCTCCTGTGCCCCCCAAAATCATCTCCCCCCCCCCAATTTCCCATCCCCCTCTAAACCATCTTAATGCCCCCCAAACCTCCCCCCCTAAAAAAAATTTCCCCCTTCCCAAATCAACCCCAAGGCCCCCCCCAAACACCCCCTGAAAACCTGACGCCCCCCAAAAAAACTTGTGTCCCCCCCAAACCTGCCCCACAACCCACCCCCCCGCTCCCCAAAACCTGTGTCACCCCCCAACCTCTGTGTGTGCTCCCCCACCTTGCTGGCAAAGCGCAGGGAGTTGAGGGACTCGGAGAAGTTTTCCTCCGGGGGGGCAGATGTTCACAAACATCAACTTGGGGGGAGGACAAAGGGGTGTCGGGGGGGGGTCCCCCAGTTCCACCCTCCCTAGCCCACACACACACACCCCCCAAATCCCCCCACCCCTCCCCGTCTTGGCGGTGCCCCCCAGGGAGTTCTGCAGTAGGTAGGTCAGCTTGCTGTTGCGACAGGGGACAGGAGGGGGTCGGGGGGGGGGCCCTGAGGGACCCCCCCAAAACTCCAGGGCCGCCCCCCTGACTCCCAGGGCCCCCCCGTACCTTGCTGGAGAGGGCCATGAGGACGTGCACCAGGGCACAGAAGGCTGGCGTTGATGGGGGTCCTGAGACACCCCCCCAAATCCCAGAGCCCCCTCTGACCCCCAGGGCCCCCCCCGACCCCAGGGGCCTCCCCAAACCCCAGGGTTCCCCCCAGATCACAGGGGCCCCCGCACACCCCATGGCCCCCCCATACCTTATTGGAGAGGGCCACGTGGATGTGCTCCAGGGCACAGAGGCTGGCGTTGATGGGGGTCCTGAGAACCCCCCCAAATCCCAGCCCCCCCCCAAAACGGTCTCCCACAGCTGCTCCCCCCCGTGCCAGGGACTTCTCCAGCCACTCGCTGCCCACCAGGTCCACCAGGCTCAGCACTGCTGGGGGGGCACTCCAGAAACGGGGGGGGGGAAAAGGGGTCACCCCAAAGCCGGGGGGAACCCCAAAGCCGGGGCCACAAAGGGAGCGACCCCAAAAAGGCTCAGCCTAAAGTGGGGGCTCCAGAGCAGTTACCCCAAAAGGGGGACTCCGAAAGGGATCACCCCAAACCTGGGGTCACAAAAGGGGGACCCCAAACGCGGGACCCTAAAAGGGGGACCCCAAAACTGGGGCCACAGAAGGGGTCACCCCAAAACCGGGACCCCAAAAGCCGGGGACCCAAAAAGAGCAACCCCAAAAGGGGGCCCCAAAAGGGCTCAGCCTAAAGTGGGGGCTCCAAACCAGCTACCCCAAAAGGGGGACCCTGAAAGGGCTCACCCCAAACCCAGGACCCCAAAACGGGGGACCCCAAAAGGGCTCAGCCTAAAGTGGGGGTTCCAAACCAGTTACCCCAAAGGGGGTCCCTGACAGGGATCACCCCAAAACTGGGGTCACAAAAGGAGGACCCCAAACCCGGGACCCCAAAAGAGGGACCCCAAAACTGGGGCCACAGAAGGGGGACCCCAAAAGGGGTCACTCCAAACCCGGGGCCCCAAAAGGGGTCACCCCAAAACCCAGGGAACCAAAAAGCAACCCCAAAAAGATGACCCCGAAAAAGCTCAGCTTAAACTGGGGGTTCCAAACCAGTTATCCCAAAAGGGGGACCCCAAAAGGGCTCAGCCTAAACTGGGGGCTCCAAACCCGTGCCCACAGAAGGGGGACCCCAAAACTGGGGTCACAAAAGGGGGACCCCGAAAGGACTCACCCCAAACATGGGGCCCCAAAAGGGATCACCCCAAAACCCAGGGACCCAAAAGGGGTCACCCCAAAAGGGCTCAGCCTAAAGTGGGGGTTCCAGACCAATTACCCCAAAAAGGGGACCCCAAAAGGGAACACCCCAAAACTGGGGTCGTAAAAGGGGAAACCCAAACCCGAGGCCCCAAAAGGAGGGACCCCAAAAGGGCTCAGCCTAAACTGGGGGCTCCAAACCCGTGGCCACAGAAGGGGAACCCCAAAATGGGGGCCACAAAAGGGGGACCCCAAAAGGGATCACCCCAAACCCAGGACCCAAACTTGGGCCCCCCAAAAGACTCAGCCTAAACTGGGGCCCCCCAAACACCTAGTCCCAAAAGGGGGACCCCAAAAGGGTTCACCCAAAACTGTGGGCCCCAAACCTGTGGCCCTGGAAGGCGGGGGGAGGCAAACTTGAGGTCCCGAAAGTGTCACCCCAAACCAGCACCCCCTAAATGGTGGCGCCCAAAGGGTCACCTATAGAGGTGCCCCCAAACTGGGTGTCCCCAAACCAGGTGCCCCCCAAAGGGTCACCTATAGAGGTGTCCCAAAACTGGGTGTCCCCAAACCAGGTGCCCCCCAAAGGGTCACCTATAGAAGTTGTCCCCAAAGACCATCTATAGAAGGAGCCCCCAGACTGGGTGCCCCCCAAAAGGTCACTTATAGAGGGAGCCCCCAAACTGGGAGCCCCTAAAGTGTCACCTATAGAGGTGCCCCCAAAGTGGGTGCCCTAAAAGGTCACCTATAGAGGGTGCCCCCAAAGGATCAGCCACAGAGGGTGCCCCCAAACTGGGTGCCATCAAGGAGTCGCCTATAGATGTGCCCCACAAAAGATCCCCTATAGAGGTGCCCCCAAAGTGGGTGTCCCCAAAGGGTCACCTACAGAAGGAACGTCAAACTGGGGACCCCAAAGGGTCACTTATAGAAGGAACCCCAAAGTGGGTGTCCCCAAACTGTGAGCCGCCAAAGTCTCACCTATAGAGGTTGCTCCAAACCTAAGCACCCCAAAGGAATTGTCCCCAAACCGGGTGGCCCCCAAATGTCCCCCCCCCTCTCCAAAAGCGTGTCCCCCCCCACTCACAGGCACAGCACGCCTCACTGGGGGGGGGGCACAGGCACCTCGTCACCCCCAGACCCCCCCTCAGCACTCGGGGGGGGGATTGGGGGTTCCCTACCTCCTCCTCCGAGGTGATGGGGACGCAGCGCAGGTTGGGGATGTGCAGCTCCTCGCTGGCGGCGCTGACACGGCGCGTTTCCAGTTCGGCTCCACATTCCAGCCGCCCGGCCAGTAAATCCCACAGGAATTCGTTATAGATCTCCAGGAAGCTGGCGCTGAAATCGGACTGCTGTTGCGAGAAAGGGGCAAAGCGGTTTTGGCAGAAGATAAACCCCGTTGCATTCTAACACTTGTCTTGTTTAACATCTTCGTCAGTGACACGGACAGTGGCATAGAGCGCACCCTCAGCAAGTTTGCCAACGACACCAAGCTGTGTGGGGCGGCTGACATGCTGGAAGGAAGGGATGCCATCCAGAGGGACCTTGACAGGCTGGAGAGGTGGGCCTGTGCCAGCCTCATGAAGTTCAACAAGACCAAGCGCAGGGTCCTCCATCTGGGTCGGGGCAATCCCAAGTACCGACATAGGCTGGGCAGTGACTGGCTCGAGAGCAGCCCTGAAGAAAAGGACTTGGGGGGGCTGGGGGACAAGAGGCTCCACATGAGCCGTCAGTGTGCACTTGCAGCCCAGAAAGCCAATCGTATCCTGGGCTGCATCAGGAGAAGCGTGGCCAGCAGGTCGAGGGAGGTGATTTTCCCCCTCTACTCCACTCTCGTGAGACCCCACCTGGAGACCTGGAGTACTGCGTCCAATTCTGGAGCCATTACTACAAGTGAGATATGGACGTGCTGGAACGTGTCCAGAGAAGGGCCACAAGGATCATCCGAGGGCTGGAGCACCTCTCCTACGAGGAGAGACTGAGAGAGTTGGGGTTGTTCAGTCTGGAGAAAAGAAGGCTCCGAGGAGACCTTCTAGTGGCCTCCAGTATCTTAAGGGGGCCTACAAGAAAGCTGGGGAGGGACTTATTAGGATGTCGGGCAATGGTAGGACTAGAGGGGCTGGATTAAAACTAGAGATGGGTCGATTCAGCCTGGACGTTAGGAAGAAGTTCTTCACCATGAGGGTGGTGAGACACTGGAACAGGTTGCCCAGAGAGGTGGTGGAAGCCCCATCCCTGGAAGTTTTTAAGGCCAGGCTGGATGGGGCTCTGAGCAACCTAACCTAGTGGGAGATGTCCTTGCCCATGGCAGGGGGGTTGGAACTAGATGATCTTTAAGGTCCCTTCCAACCCTAACAATTCTATGATTCTATGATTCTATGAATATGCTAAAATTCCCAATCCTGAAGAACATTACCAAAAGCAGAATTCAGGAGGCAAAGAGCCAGAAGATCCCTTTGATCCTGATCCAATAACTCCAGAGACTGAACCTGATTTATACCTACCTTTAACCCCAACTAAAGCTATGGCTGCATCTGTTCCAACTGTGGAGGAGATTTTACAGCAACAGCGACGAAAGTCGTTATCGCACTCCTCTGTTCTTAACCCTCTTCCATGTGTGCCAGGTATCGTGTCTGTTCCTCCTTAACAACCACTTACACGTGCGCAGCCGGAATCGGGGTATTGCAGCATATTGTCAGAATGTCGGCAGAGAAGGATGGAGCTGGAGACGCTTGGCTCCTGCCGCCGCCCGCCTCACCCCCTGCCCTCCCCAGCCATCTCCCTGAGATATAAGTGGTGGTTTTGTATGTCTGCTGTGTCAGTGTGTGTGGGCATGTCCTGGTTCCAGCAGGGATAGGGTTAGTTTTCCATGGGGACACAGATATTCCATGCCATGGAGCCATGCCCACCCTGAGCTGCTGGGAGGGGGCTGGGAAGTGGCCGCTTGGAGCGGGCTGGGGCGTCCCGGGTCTGGTCGGGGAGCGGTGGTTCCATAATCGTGTCTGTATCTTCCTCTGTCCGTGTTATTGGTGTTGTTTTCCTGTTCCCTTTGCTGTTCTGTTAAACTGCCTTTGTCTCAACCCAAGAGTTTTGCCTTTTTCTTCCGATTCTTCCCGTACTGGGAAGGCCCGAGCGAGCGGCACGTGGTTCTTTGTTGCCATCTGAGGCCAAACCACAACAGTCCTTTTTGGGGCCCAATGTGGGGCTCGAAGGGTTGAGATAATGACAGAATCCAACTAGAGCTTGAAAAAACGAATTTGTTGTATGCATTTATTGTATTAGGTAAATAGTCGCGGGTCACCATGTTGCTTGGCTTGTTCTCATGGCTGTGTTGTGTAAATTCCTATATGGCCTATGTACTCTCTGCGATGATTTTTGTTACTTCTGGGAGAGGGATGAGGGTTATCATTTTGCTGTCCTATGCGAAATTGGCTTATAATATGATAACATCACTTGATAGACAGTTATTTTGGGGTGTTTATGTGGTATTGCTGTCCTGTCCGTACCTTGGGCACCATCTCTCAGAATTTATTAATAATTACACCCGGTCTGTGGAGGAAACAGGGGGGGACACTTTCCCCAGCTCTTTTGCCTCCCTTTTCTCCTTCGGGTCAGGTATGACAGCTTTTGAGAATTTTGAATATCCTTGGGATGCTCAAACCAGCCTGGTCCTATTGTTATGTCTGCTGAATGTGTTCCAGGTTCTGTTTAGGGTTAAACAGCTATTTAAGACTACCACCCAGAGACCTGCTCCGAGGCTGGATAGTCAGGGGTGGCATGGCATGTGGGAGAGCATGGGCAGGTACCTAGAGAACTTCTCACCTCCAATGGTCTGGGACTTCACCCCTGAACAATTAAAGGGTCCTGATAAAGTGGTAGAATATCTGAAGGGAAAATGCTGTGGCTGCTCCAGAGAGGCACAACTCACCGCACTGTGCTGGGCCCTGGCCAGTATCTACCAGGCACTGCTCAGCGTTACGCAGCACCCTCAGGGGGAAGAGATGGAGACCAGACCAACAGGCACTGCGGCTACTCCAACCCCGGTGGCAGCCACTGTGGCTACTGCAACCCCTGTGACAGACACTGCAGCTACTCCGACCCCGGTGGCAGCCACTGCCACTGAACCAGGCAACCAACCTCTGCCAGTATCAGTTGCCCCCATACAGAAGTACACGAAGAAATCAGTTCTCTTAGTAAGGGATGACGATGAACCAGGGCCATCACGAGAGCAGGAGGAAGAGGCAGAACCAGAGATAATTACTCGATCCCTATCCTTGAGTGAGCTGCGGGATATGCGAAAAGATTTCGGCCGACTTTCAGGCGAGCACATTGTCACCTGGCTGCTCCGGTGCTGGGATAATGGAGCCAGTAGCCTGGAATTAGAGGGTAGGGAGGCCAGGCAGCTGGGATCCCTGTCGAGGGAAGGCGGCATTGACAAGGCGATTGGGAAGAAGACCCAAGCCCTCAGCCTCTGGAAACGACTCCTGTCAGGCACAAGGGAGAGGTACTCCTTCAGTGAGGATGTTGTATGTCAACCAAGCAAGTGGACCACCGTGGAAAGAGGTATCCAGTACCTGAGAGAATTAGCCGTGTGGAGGATGATTTATTATGACTTGGACAATGCAGACTAATTGGCAGCTTATCTGTTTCATGGCATCATCCCACTTCCGTATCTGCTATACATTGTAAGGTAAAGCCGCGGAATAATTGCATCCCACCCCGTACCTCACGTAGCTTCACAAGCACCCTTCTCAGGGAACCGCAGGTGGTGTATTCGCCATGACAGCTGCGGCTGTTTTCTACCTCAGAAGCCACTTGATTTTATACTTTTCCTTAATGCGTGAACAATGCTGTGCTTTTGTATTTTTAGCCAATTTAGTAATTATTCTGCAAGGGATTTGGAGGGGGAGGGGGGTTGGGGGGTCCAAGGGCCGTTTCGGGAGTCCCACAAACATTCCCCTCCCCCACCCCCCCCAGGTGAACGAGCGCGTGGTGGGCACATCCCGCCTTAACCGGAAGTAGCGCCGCGCTTGGCACTGTACGGCAACATGGCGGCGCCCGTAAGGGCCCACTTCCGGTCACGCGCAGTTGGCCTTAAAGGCGCAGCGGCACTCGAGGATCTGTCCCAAAACGGGCATTTCTGTCCCCAAAACGGGCGCCGCCGCCCCCCAAATTAACCATTTATCCATTCTATTAGGAATAAATCCCGCACCTAAATATTCATAATTAAGCTCAGAATAGGGTTTTGATAGCGATAATCGGTAATAACAATTGAAATAACTACTTAATAGAGGCGAGATAAAGGGAATGGAAGCAAAAGAAACAGTTAAAAGAGAGAAAATAAAGAATTAAATTGTGGCAGGTTTGGGTCAGTGTTTGCCTCGGTTCTTCCCCTTTTGGGTGGAAATTTGCAACACTGAATTTAGGTATTTTAAAAATTGAGGTGGGAGGAGGGCGGGGTGGGGGCCCTGATAAAGATACGTGGAATTTTGCCTCAAAACTGAGCGATTTTGGCTTTCTTTCACTTCTACAATCACAATTAACAGGGGTTTTATACCCCCCCGGGGTGTTTTATTTATTATAAATGTAATAAGTTACTCCGAGGACCCGTTGACTTTAATTCAGGCCCAACGAATGGCGTTTCCTCACCAAATTGGCGCAAATGCCCCCAAACCCGACAGGATTTTCCTGCTTTCGGCCTCAAAATCTGCCTTAGAGTGGAAAAAAAGACCATATGAGTAAAAAGCCGGGCAGGATACAGAGGGTCCCTTACACCTTCCCTCAGGGCAGGGCCGAGGGGGGTCCCGCCACCACCCACCCCCCCGTCGCACACAGATGAGACACTTTCCCCCCCCAAAAAAAACCACCCCCATATTTTGGGGGTCTCCCCCCCCACCCTCCTTCCCAATTCGCGCACGCATTTACTGCCCAGTAACTAAAGTGCTAAGACTAAGACTCTCCCAAGCGCTAGGCTGAAAAACAGCAAACAGAGAGAGTGCTGCCACGCGGAAAGCGGCAGGAGAAAAAAACAGGATTTGTTCTCACTGTCTCTGGGAACCGCTTTCAGTGTCCTCGTTACCTGAGTTCTAACACTCTCCCCAGAGCAGGGCTCAAAACCAGCAAATACGTAGAGAGTGCTGCCACGTGGAAAGTGCCAGGAGGGTGTCGCTGGCAGAGTGATTAACTTCACTTGTAAGAGTGTAGTGGTGAAATGTTTATTGACATAAAACAGTGATTTAACAAAGTTAGCAGTGAATGCGACAGTGTTTTACGAGATTCGATGCCAGGGCACACTTGATTATTTACTGCATAGAGGCCGGGGTCAGACAAGCTCTCAGGGAGACCCTCCCGTTGAGTCACGAGGTTCAGAAAGGACCCCCTGGCTTTCTAAACTCCTTCTCAGAGAGGAGTCTGGCTGCGGCTGGATCCAATCCTAGTCCCAGACTTGGTCAACGGTTTATGTCTAAAGGATTATATATGCGCAATCAATCCTTAGATCCCTTAGCTAAGATTTCAAAGTTTAGCACGCTGTCAGTCACTTACTGAGAATCTGTTGCGGCAAGGAATCTCTCAACCTCGAGGAGAAGAACCTTAAGGGAGCGTCCCCGCTCAAGGGGAGAGCCTGTCGCGCAGCCTGCTGCCGTGCAGGAGAGCTCAAAGGGCTCTTGGGCTGTCCACTATTTATGGAGTAAGAGAATTGACCTATCGTCGTATTCTCATGGGAGCAAGATACCCAGGTTCCCACTCCAGACAGGGTTTTGGTTATGTTGCCAGCCATCTCCCACAGTTCAAGTGCGACTCATCACAACTCCCGCTGATGGCCATGGCTTGAGCAGGAGCCGGGGGGGGAAAAGGGGAAAAGGGGAGAGCACACCGCCACAGAGGGAAACGTGGGGCCTTTTTTCACAGCCTGTGGGAACTGGTCTCACTGCCCCACCAATCTGTGCTGACGCCATCTGCAGCACTAGAGCTCAAAACCAACACACATCTAAAGATTGCTCCCACATGGCAAACGCCAGGAGGAAAAATTGTGCTTGTTCTTTCTGTCTCTGGGAACTGCTTTCGCTGCCGCAGTAACCTGAGCGCTAACGCTCTCCTGAGACACAGGCTCAACAACAGCAAACATCTAGAGGTTGCTTCAACATGAAAATTGCCAGGAGGCAAAAGAGGAACTTGTTTTCACTGTCCCTGGGAACTGCTCTCACTGCCCCTGCAATCTAAGGGCTAACACTCTTCCCAGAGCTGGACTCAGACACAGCATCCATCTCAGGACTTCTCCCACAATGACGGAGCCACAGGGAAACCTTGTGCTTCTGCTCTCTGTCTCTGGGAACTGCTATGACTGCTTTTGTATTCTAACTGATACTACTCTCCCCAGCGCTAAGCTCAAAACCTGAAAACATCTGGAGATTGCTACCAGACGGCAAGTGCCAGGAGGGAAAAATGCTTGTTTCAACTTTCTCTGGGAACAGCTTTCACAGCGCCAGTAACCTAAAGATTAAAACTCTCTAAAAGCTGAGCTCAACGACAGCAAACATGTAGAGATTGACCCAACATGGCAAGTGCCAGTAGGAAAACTATGGCTTCTTCTCATGCTCTCTGGGAACCGCTTGCGTCGCCCCACAGACCTTGGGGCTGCGGGCTTTCCTGCTGCCTTCAGCCTCAAAACCACCCTTTCTCACTCGCCACACGGCCGGCCTCAAAAATAGGAAACGTCCGGAGATTGCTCCCACGCCCAAGGTGCCAGGAGGGAAAACTGTGGCTCTTTCTAAAGCTCTCTGGGAACCGCTTACATGGAAGTAGTTTCCAGAGAGCGAGAGAACGAGCCACAGTTTTCCCTCCTGGTGCCTTCACCATGGCAGCCATCCCCGGACGTTGGGGATTTTTATTGCCCGGCACTGGGACGAAGTGGGGAGATGGGTTTGAGACTGAGATCGCTAGGGAAGCTCAGTGCCCCAAGCCTTGCAGGGCAATGGAAGCGGTTCCCAATTAGTGTTACAACGAGCCACAGTTTTCCCTCCTGGCGCCTTCGCCATGGTAACCATCCCAGATGTTCAAGATTTTTTGCGCCCGGCGCTGGGACAAAGGGCAGAGACGGGTTTGAGGCTGAAGGTTCTAGGGTAGCCCGGCGCCCAGGGCTCGTGGGGCAGTGGAAGCGGTTCCCAGAGAGTGTGAGAAGGAGCCATGCTTTTCCCTCCCGGCACCTTCGCCATGGCAGCCATTTATGGATGTTTGGGATTTTTATCACCCAGCGATGAGACAAGGGGCAGAGATGGGTTGGAGGCCGAGGTTGCCAAGGGAAGCCTGTCGCCTTAAGGCTCATGGGGTGATGGAAGCAGTTCCCAGAGCTCGTGAGAACAAGCCACTGTTTTCCCTCACGGCGCCTTCACCGTTTCAGACATCCCCGGATATTCTGGATTTTTAACGCCCAGCACTGGGATGAGGGGCGGAGGAGGGTTGGAGGCCAAGGTTGCCAAGGGAAGCCCATCGCCTTAAGGCTCATGGGGTGATGGAAGCAGTTGCCAGAGAGCATGAGAATGAGCCAGGGTTTTCCCTCCTGGCGCCTTCGCCGTGGCAGCCATCCCAGCTGCTCGGGGCTGGGACGAGATGCGGAGGCGGGTTTGAGGCTGAGGTCGCTAGGGAAGCCTGATGTCCCAAGGCTCGTGGGGCGATGGAAGAGGTTCCAAGAGAGCATGAGAACGAACCACGATTTTCCCTTCTGGCTCCTTTGCCATGTGTTGTGTTAAAAGGACTGTAGTTTTGATACTTGTCTGTCAGAGTCCCAGGACTTTCATCGATTTACTATCAGAGTCCCAGTAAAGGACTTTCACTGAGTCAGATTCACAAATAGTCAAAATTAGTCTAGCAAAAATAATAAGTTCCAATATTTGTCTGTCAGAGTCCTACCAAAGGACTTTCACTGAATCAAATTCACAAATAAGTGAAACTAGTTATTTTATTGAGAGCAACAGTTGCAGATTCGAGATTGCCGTTGATAAATTCACTAACTACCCATGTAGTTAAATTCACCACTGTCCTGGTTCCGGTGGGGATAGGGTTAATTTTCCCTGGTATTCCATGCCATGTGAGCCACGCCCACCCTGAGCTGCCGGGGGAGGGGACAGGAAGTTGCTGCTTAAAAGCGGGCTGGGGCATCCCGGGTCCGGCCGGTCGGGAGCGGTGGGGAGCGGCGGTTCCGTAATCGCGTTTGTATATTCCCCTACCCGTGTTGTTGTTGTTGTTTGCCTGTTCCCTCTGCTGTTCTGTTAAACTGCCTTTGTCCCAAACCAAGAGTCTTGCCTTTTCTTACGATCCTTCCTCTATTAGGAAGGCACGTGCGAGCGGCACGTGGTTCTTTGTTGCCATCTGAGGCTAAACCACGACAGTCCTTTTTGGCGCCCAACGTGGGGCACGAAGGGTTGAGATAACGACAGAATCCAACTAGAACGTGGAAAAAACGGTTTTGGTTTTTTTTTCTTCTTGTATGCATTTATTTTATTAGGTAAATAGTCACTGGTCATCATGTTGCTTGGTTTGTTCTCATGGCTGTGTTACATAAATTCCTATATGGCTTATGTACTCCCTGCGATGCTGTTTACCATGTCTGGAAGAGGGATGAGGATTATCATTCTGCTGTCCTGTGCGATATCTGTTTATGATATGATAACATCACTGTTCAGACGGCTGTTTTGGGGTGTTTATGTGGTTTTGTTGTCCTGTCCGTACATTGGACACTGTCTCTCAGAATTTGTTAATAGTTTCCCCAGCCCTTTTGCCTCCCTTTTCTCCTTCGGGTCAGGTATGACAGCTTTTGAGAATCTTGAATATCCTTGGGATACTCAAACCAGCGTGTTCCTAGTGTTATGTCTCCTGAATACGTTCCAGGTCTTGTTTAGGGTTAAGCAACTATTTAAGACTACCACCCGGAGATCTGCTCCGAGGCTGGATAGTCAGGGGTGGCATGGCATGTGGGAGAGCATGGGCAGGTACCTAGAGAACTACTCACCTCCAATGGTCTGGAACTTCACCCCTGAACAATTACAGGACCCTGATAAAGTGGTAGAATATTTGAAGGGAAAATGCTGTGGCTATTCTAGAGAGGCACAACTCACTGCGCTGTGCTGGGCCCTGGCCAGTATCTACCAGGCACTGCTCAGAATTATGCAGCACCCTCAAGGGGAAGAGATGGAAACCAGACTGGCGGCCCCTGCGGCTACTGCAGCCCCTGCGGCGGCCCCTGCGGCTACTGCAGCCCCTGCGGCGGCCCCTGCGGCTACTGCAGCCCCTGCGGCGGCCCCTGCGGCTACTGCAGCCCCTGCGGCGGCCCCTGCGGCTACTGCAGCCCCTGCGGCGGACACTGCGGCTACTGCAACCCCTGCGGCGGACACTGCGGCTACTGCAACCCCTGCGGCGGACACTGCGGCTACTGCAACCCCTGCGGCAGACACTGCGGCTACTGCAACCCCCGTGGTAGCCACTGCCACTGAACCAGGAAACCAACCCGTGCCGGTATCAGTTGCCCCCATACAGAAGAAGAAGTACACAAAGAAATCAGTTCGCTTAGTAAGAGATGATGATGAACCAGGGCCATCACGAGAGCAGGAGGAAGAGGCAGAACCAGAGATAATTACTCGATCCCTATCGTTGAGTGAGCTGCGGGATATGCGAAAAGATTTCAGCCGACTTTCAGGCGAGCACATTGTCACCTGGCTGCTCCGGTGCTGGGATAATGGGGCCAGTAGCCTGGAATTAGAGGGTAGGGAGGCCAGGCAGCTGGGATCCCTGTCTAGGGAAGGCGGCATTGACAAGGCGATTGGGAAAAAGACCCAAGCCCTCAGCCTCTGGAAACGACTCCTGTCAGGCGTGAGGGAGAGGTACCCCTTCAGTGAGGATGTTGTATGTCAGCCAAGCAAGTGGACTACCATGGAAAGAGGTATCCAGTACCTGAGAGAATTAGCCGTGCGGGAGATGATTTATTATGACTTGGACAATGCCGACTTACCCACAGACCCTGATGAGGTGCGATGCACAAGGCCCATGTGGCGGAAGTTTGTACGGAGCGCACCATCGTCATATGCCAACTCCCTGGCAGTAATGGAATGGAAAGGTGAAGAGGGACCAACAGTGGATGAGGTAGCTGGCCGGCTCCGGCGATATGAAGAAAGTCTCTCTTCCCCCCTTGTCTCAGCTGTGGAGAAATTGTCGCGGAAGGTCCAGCAACTTGAAGAGAATATGTTCTATTCCCCACCTGCACGGGCCAGCATCTCAGCTATTAGAAGCAGGCATTTCCCCACTCAAGAGAGAGAGTACAGAGGGTACACACCACGAGGCACCCTGTGGTTCTACCTGCAGGACCACGGAGAGGACATGAGGAAGTGGGATGGACGACCTACTTCGATCCTGCGGACACGGGTACAGGAGTTGCAAGGAAGGACAACCACAAAAGGGGATCCCTCCAGGAAAAGTGCCGCCCCAGTTTCCAGTGGGCCGTTCCCCAGACAAAGCAGAAGGCCTGATCTTGCTTCTGATCCTCTTGAAGGAACTTCCAAGTCATTTCTGCAAGAAGTGAGTAATGGATACTATGACGAGTATTAGGGGGGCCCTGCCTCCGGCCAGGTGGAGGAAAGGGACAACCGGGTTTATTGGACGGTGTGGATTCGATGGCCTGGCACATCAGACCCACAGGAGTATAAGGCTCTAGTGGACACGGGTGCGCAGTGTACTTTAATACCATCAAGCTATAGAGGGGCAGAACCCATTTGTATTTCTGGGGTGACAGGGGGATCCCAAGAGTTGACTGTACTGGAGGCAGAAGTGAGCCTAACTGGGAATGAGTGGCAAAAGCATCCCATTGTGACTGGCCCAGAGGCTCCATGCATCCTTGGTATAGATTACCTCAGGAGAGGGTATTTTAAGGACCCAAAAGGGTACCGCTGGGCCTTTGGCATAGCTGCTTTGGAGACAGAGGAAGTTAAACAGTTGTCTGCCTTGCCTGGTCTCTCGGAGGATTCTTCTGTTGTGGGGTTATTGAGGGTCAAAGAACAACAGGTGCCGATTGCTACCACAACGGTGCATCGGCGACAGTATCGCACTAACCGAGACTCTCTGATTCCCATCCATGAGCTGATTCGTCAACTAGAGGTTCAAGGAGTGATCAGCAAGACTCACTCCCCCTTTAACAGTCCCATATGGCCGGTGCGAAAATCTAATGGAGAGTGGAGGCTAACTGTAGACTATCGTGGTCTGAATGAAGTCACGCCACCGCTGAGTGCTGCCGTGCCGGACATGCTAGAACTGCAGTACGAACTGGAGTCCAAGGCAGCCAAATGGTATGCCACGATTGATATAGCGAATGCATTCTTCTCAATCCCTTTGGCAGCAGAGTGCAGGCCACAGTTTGCTTTCACTTGGAGGGGCATCCAATACACCTGGAATCGACTGCCCCAGGGGTGGAAACACAGTCCCACCATTTGCCATGGACTGATCCAGACTGCACTGGAACAGGGTGAAGCTCCAGAACATCTGCAGTACATTGATGACATCATTGTATGGGGAAACACAGCAGAAGAAGTTTTTGAGAAAGGGAGTAAAATAGTCCAAATCCTTCTGAACGCTGGTTTTGCTATAAAGCGAAGTAAGGTCAAGGGACCTGCGCAGGAGATCCAGTTTTTAGGAATAAAATGGCAAGATGGACGCCATCAGATTCCAATGGATGTGATCAACAAAATAGCAGCTATGTCTCCACCAACTAGTAAAAAGGAAACACAGGCTTTCTTAGGTATTGTGGGTTTTTGGAGAATGCATATCCCAGATTACAGTCAAATTGTAAGCCCTCTGTATCAAGTAACCCGGAAGAAGAATGATTTTAAATGGGGTCCTGAGCAACGACAAGCTTTTGAACAAATCAAACAGGAAATAGTCCATGCAGTGGCCCTGGGGCCAGTCCGGGCAGGACAAAATGTTAAAAATGTGCTCTATACCGCAGCCGGGGAGAACGGCCCTACCTGGAGCCTCTGGCAGAAAGCACCAGGGGAGACTCGAGGTCGACCCCTAGGGTTTTGGAGTCGTGGATACAGAGGATCCGAAGCCCGCTACACTCCAACAGAAAAAGAGATATTGGCAGCATATGAAGGGGTTCGAGCTGCTTCGGAAGTAGTTGGTACAGAAGCACAGCTCCTCTTAGCACCTCGACTGCCGGTGCTGGGTTGGATGTTCAAAGAAAGGGTCCCCACCACACATCATGCAACCGATGCTACATGGAGTAAGTGGATTGCACTGATCACGCAGCGAACTCGAATGGGAAACCCCAGTCGCCCAGGAATTCTGGAAGTGATCATGGACTGGCCAGAAGGCAAGGATTTCGGAATGTCACCAGAGGAGGAGGTGACGCGTGCAGAAGAGGCCCCACCATATAATAAACTGCCAGAAAATGAGAAGAAATATGCCCTGTTCACTGATGGGTCCTGCCGTATTGTGGGAAAGCATCGAAAGTGGAAGGCTGCTGTGTGGAGTCCTACACGACGGGTTGCAGAAGCCAGTGAGGGACAGGGTGAATCGAGCCAGTTTGCAGAGGTGAAGGCTATTCAGCTGGCTTTGGACATTGCTGAGCGAGAAAAATGGCCAGTACTTTATCTCTACACTGACTCATGGATGGTGGCAAATGCTCTGTGGGGGTGGTTACAGCAGTGGAAGCAGGGCAATTGGCAGCGCAGAGGCAAACCCATCTGGGCTGCTGACCTATGGCAAGATATTGCTGCCCGGATAGAGAATCTGGTTGTGAAAGTACGCCATGTAGACGCCCACGTACCGAAGAATCGGGCCACGGAGGAACATCAGAACAACCAGCAGGTGGATCGGGCCGCTAGGATTGAAGTGGCTCAGGTGGATCTGGACTGGCAACGTAAGGGTGAACTATTCATAGCTCGGTGGGCCCATGACTCCTCAGGCCATCAAGGGAGAGATGCAACATATAGATGGGCTCGTGACCGAGGGGTGGACTTGACCATGGACGCTATTGCACAAGTCATCCATGAATGTGAGACATGCGCTGCGATCAAACAAGCCAAGCGTTTGAAGCCTCTTTGGTATGGAGGGCGATGGCTGAAATACAAATATGGGGAGGCCTGGCAGATTGATTATATCACACTGCCACAAACCCGTCAAGGCAAGCGCTATGTGCTCACAATGGTGGAAGCAACCACTGGATGGCTGGAAACATACCCTGTGCCCCATGCCACTGCCCGGAACACTATCCTGGGCCTTGAAAAGCAAGTCCTGTGGCGACATGGTACCCCAGAGAGAATTGAGTCGGACAACGGGACTCATTTCCGAAACAGCCTCATAGACACCTGGGCCAAAGAGCATGGTATCGAGTGGGTGTATCACATCCCCTATCACGCACCAGCCTCTGGGAAGATAGAACGATACAATGGACTGTTAAAAACTACACTGAGAGCAATGGGTGGTGGGACTTTCAAACACTGGGATACACATTTAGCAAAAGCTACCTGGCTAGTTAACACCAGGGGATCTAACAATCGGGCTGGCCCTGCCCAATCAAAACTTCCACGTACCGTAGAAGGGGATAAAGTCCCCGTAGTGCACATGAAGAATATGCTAGGGAAGACAGTCTGGGTTACTCCTGCCTCAGGCAAAGGCAAACCCATCCGTGGGATTGCTTTTGCCCAAGGACCTGGGTGCACTTGGTGGGTGATGCGGCAGGATGGGGAAGTCCGATGTGTACCTTATGGGGATCTGATTTTGGGCGAGAATAGCCAATGAATCAGATTGTGTGCTGTTAATTGCTAAGTAACACTGTCACTGTATGTCCTCATTGCTATAATTACTATCAGTTGTACTACAAGTAAGGCACAGGGATGATGGGATAAGAACTGATCTCAGCAGCTGGCGCCCAGCAGTTTCCTCAAGATCTACATCTTCAGCCCACGGACCGCGTGCATGAGCCACACCAGGTGCACCAGTCACAAGCTCCGAAAAATACAGCATGCAACAGACCAGCACCACCCAGCATCTCACCTGCCCTGAGAGACTGTTCTAACAGATGGAGCCCAAAGCCGTGGATTAAAAGAACTCAACGGACACTTTGGAGGGATGACCCATAAACTAAGGGCATTATATGTGTATATATATATATATATATATAACAGGGGAAAGTGGTGGCAATTCATTGGAACCTGCTGGGCATGGCATAGATGGTATGGAATAAGGGGTGGATAATGTCCTGGTTCCGGTGGGGATAGGGTTAATTTTCCCTGGTATTCCATGCCATGTGAGCCACGCCCACCCTGAGCTGCCGGGGGAGGGGACAGGACGTTGCTGCTTAAAAGCGGGCTGGGGCGTCCCGGGTCCGGCCGGTCGGGAGCGGTGGGGAGCGGCGGTTCCGTAATCGCGTTTGTATATTCCCCTACCCGTGTTGTTGTTGTTGTTTGCCTGTTCCCTCTGCTGTTCTGTTAAACTGCCTTTGTCCCAAACCAAGAGTCTTGCCTTTTCTTACGATCCTTCCTCTATTAGGAAGGCACGTGCGAGCGGCACGTGGTTCTTTGTTGCCATCTGAGGCTAAACCACGACAACCACTGACCCACGTCCCTCAGCCCCACGTCTGCCGGGTTTTTCAATCCCTCCAGGGATGGCGACTCCACCACTGCCCTGGGCAGCCTGGTCCAGCGCTTGACAACCGTTTTGGGGAAGAAGTTTTTCCTAATATCCATCCTAAACCTCCCCTGGGGCAACTGGAGGCCGTTTCCTCTTGTCCCATCGCCTGTTCCTTGGGAGAAGAGACTGACCCCCCCCGGCTGCCCCCTCCTTTCAGGGAGCTGCAGAGAGCGAGAAGGTCTCCCCTCAGCCTCCTCTTCTCCAGGCTGAACCCCCCCAGCTCCCTCAGCCGCTCCTCACAGCACTTGTGCTCCAGACCCCGCACCAGCTCCGGTGCCCGTCTCTGGACACGCTCCAGCACCTCAATGTCTCTCCTGTGGCAAGGGGCCCAAAACTGGACACAGCCCTCGAGGTGGGGCATGGTCACTCCCCTCGTCCCCGTGGCCACACCAGGGCAGAGAAGGGCAACACAGGACCCCTGCACCCCCGGGCTCCTCCACTTCTAAGGGATCATATAATTCAGGGAGGTGCTGAGCAGGGGGTGTCCCCGTCCCCTGGGCATCCCTGGGCTGGGGCACAGCCACGGGCTGCCCCTTCTCCTCAGCTCCAGGACAATAAAAGCAATAAATAAAATAAGTAAAGTAGAATGGAAGAAAAAAGGGAAGGGAAGGGGAAGGGGAAGGGGAAGGGGAAGGGGAAGGGGAAGGGGAAGGGGAAGGGGAAGGGGAGGAAGGAAAAAATTCAATATAGTAAAATAAAAAATAAAATAGAATTAAAAAGTAAAAAAATAATAAAGTAGAATAAAAGAAACAGAATAGAATAAAAAAGTGGAAAAAATAATAAAGTAGAATATAATAAATAAAATAAAGAAGTAAAAGAAAATAATAGAATAAAGTCGAATAAAATAAATAGCATAAAAGAAAATAAAAGGGTAAAAGAAAATAATACAATAGAATAAAGTAGAATAAAACAAATTAGAATAAAAGAGAAGAATATAAAAATAATAAAAGAGAATAAAATAAAATATAGCAAATTAAATAGAACCGACTATAAACCGCGGCCTGGGCCCTGTCGCCGCGGCCCGTCCCCCCGCTCCCGTCCCCGCCCCCCGCTCCCGCCCGCGGGAGGAGCGGCCGCCGGCGAGGCGCGGGCGGGCGGGCGGCCCCTTTAAGAGGAAGTAGTGCCGGCTGCCGGTGGCGGCGCGCGGAGAGGGGTTTTGTGGGACGGGGCCGAGCTCCGCGGGTGTTGGAGTGCTGAGGCCGCACGAGGGGGAGCCGCTTCCGCGCCGCCGCGGCGGAGCTGCCACCGGCCAGGTGCGGGGGAGCGGGAGGGCCCTGGGGGCGCCGTTGGGCTGTCTGGAGGGGGCCTGGGGGGGTCGCGGGGCCCTGTGGACGCGGGGCTGGTCGGGACCTCTGAGGGAGCTGAGGGCCGGGAGGGGCCCCGGGGCCCTCAGCCCCGCCCGGGGGACACCCGCCGTCCCTGCCAGCCCCCCGGTGGCGGTGCCCGGGGCTGGGGCCTCCTCGGGGCGTGGGGTCACGCCGGGGCCGCCCGGCCGGAACCGGCAACCTGTTGAACCGAGACTTGTAAATCCCCTCGTTTGGTTTGGTTTTTTTTTCTTTAATTATTTCTGGTTTTTCCCTTGGGAGGAAGGCGGTTGCGAGCGAGTTTCTCCTGGCTTTGCGCTCGGTGGGCTGGAGCCCCTTCCTCTGGCCGGGGGCAGGTCCCGGAGCCCCCGTCCGGTCCCGGGGCGGAGCAGAGCCGGGTCCTGCCTGTGGTGGCTCGTCCTGGAGCAGAAGCGGCTCCACGGGCGGGTGGCAGCGACTGTCCCCAGCGGGGGAGACCCGGCCCGTGGCTGCACTCCCCCTCGGAAGGGGTTCGCCTGCTGCAGTCTTTGCTGGGAAATCAAAAATCTCAGAATGATGGGAAAAAGGCTCAGCGTGGAGAGTAAGGGTTTTGCCGGCGTAACCGTGAAGTTATGGCCTTGGATACTCTTGTATTTTATTCCGCCCCTTCCCCCCTCCCTCCCCCCCAAGCTGTGATAATAAATGTCTCTATTGTAGGTAAAGGCACAGCCCTGAAGTTCAAACTCCTTAATCTCTTTAAGTGGTTAGGGAAAACGGGGAATTCTCCATATTTTTTTTTTCTGGTGGTGGTGAGCCGCGACTCAGCTGTCATGAGGGAGAACTTGTGACGCTTGAAAGCAAACTCTGGCTCTGCTTCTGTCTGTTCCTTTGAGCGCAGGAATGCTAATCTTACAGGGGCTGCCTCCCCTGTCATCTGCAGTACAGTAATCTCAACTCCTTCAAAGAAAACCCTTCCTGTGTGTGAGAAGGATGGACCAAAAGGAAAGGGCAGGAAATCCTCCGAGGAAGAGGATTTTAAGTTGTCCGGCGTGTGGCACAGACGTTTGGAAAAATCATCTCTGTCGGGGACTCTGGTGCTAGTGAAAGGCAAGATCTCCTTCTCCTAGTACTTGGAGCTGAAGAGTGACCGCACTTTCTCAATTTCTATCCCTTCTTTGTTTAAAACCCCTTTCTGGTCTGGAAATCTTCTGCCAAGTTGCAGGGCAGGAGGGGATCGTTTGCTAGGAGATGTTAAATTTCCCCCAGCCACCTGTTTATCACAGTCCCCAGGGCTTCGTCCTTGCATTCTGCTTCCTTTCCAAGCTTTAGGCTCGCATCCAGCTCTGTGTTTATCTTTTGTTGTTTCTTGGACTGTGTATTCCATATATTAGGTTCACTTTCTTAGTCACGTACATGTGAAGTTAACTTGGGCCGGAGGGTGAGCTTGTGACCTTTTAAAATCCCCAGAAAGGGAGGGGAGGAGTGACAGTTCATGCCAGCTTGGTGGTGCGGCAGCAAAAAACTAGTGCCCTCGGTTTACGCTGAGGAGCTGGGTCCCTCTGCCTGGCTCACCTTTCAGGATCTGGGATGCTTTTTTGGTCACATTACTTCGGGTTGCGCGGTCAACAGTGCCATCATCAGAAATGGTAATGGGCCCTGCTGTCCGCTTGGCTGAAGCTTAGGGAGGTTGAAGCGTACTTGGTGTCTTGAGCAAAGTCCTCCTGCGAGACTTCACCTGTCCTCTAGCGCAGGAGCTGTTGGCCAGGTGTTTCCTTGCCCACATTTGGGTCTTTTATTGCTGGGATGTGAAGTACCACCCAACCTGAAACGGTGGGATTTAGTCCTGTTTGTGGAGGTTGGACTGTACTGGCATGTGCCGTGTTTTGTGACTTGTGCTTCTTTGTAAATGGGCCAGGGATCTCTACGGCCACAGTACACAAAGGAAATCGTTTCCCTTGTCAGCAGTGAAAGTGCGTGGGGTCAGAGAAGAGAGATTGCAAAACCTAACCAGGCCTGTGTGCAGCAGTCAAATCTGGGAAAAGAATTGCATTCAACTTCAGAGTTTTAATTTATAAGGCAGGGAAGTATTTTGTGATATTTGAGCCATAAATGCTGCTGTAAGTGGATCCACAACCAGCTTTGCTAGAGGTTTAGGAGCTTATCTTTAGAAATACGTAATATCCAGCTAATGCTTTCAATAAAGAGTGCACCTTAGGCTGCATCTTGATCCTCCTTTTTCCAGATGCCCCTGGGAGGCAGAGTTATCTGTGACTCCTGCTTTGATCCGCTGCTCACTTCCCTTTGGAGCTGCTGTTGTGCTAAAAGTGCTGTTCTGCTCCTGTTGAGATGGGCCAGTTGTTGCTCTGAGTACGTGAAGCAGGCAGGGAGCAGAAGGGAGGAACAGAAAAGGCCAGAAAAAAATTCACTTTTGCGAGTGTGCAAAGCCAGTGCAAAAAAATCCATCACACTGCGGCAGCTTTGACATCTTCCAGAAAAGTCTGGATGAAGTCCCTGGGTGCTTGGCGTTGCTGTTGAGACTATTTGAGAAGAGGCAAAGGTGGTGACGCTGCTGGGTCAGGGATGAGTCATGATAGAAGTGTCGAGTCGTGATAGAAGTGTCCCGCCGTGGCTGTGCTCAGTGCTGGCCCTCGCCTGCTCGGGGGCCATGGTGCTGTGTCTCCCGGGCACAGGCCGTGTTTGGGAGAATCGCAGCTGTGGCTCTGTGCTCCCAGGGAGCCCGTGGAACAGAAAATGAGCTGGAGTACTGTGTCCAGTTTTGGGCCCCTCACCACAGGAGAGACATTGAGGTGCTGGAGCGTGTCCAGAGACGGGCACCGGAGCTGGTGCGGGGTCTGGAGCACAAGTGCTGTGAGGAGCGGCTGAGGGAGCTGGGGGGGTTCAGCCTGGAGAAGAGGAGGCTGAGGGGAGACCTTCTCGCTCTCTGCAGCTCCCTGAAAGGAGGGGGCAGCCAGGGGGGGTCGGGCTTTTCTCCCAAGGAACAGGCGATGGGACAAGAGGAAACGGCCTCCAGTTGCCCCAGGGGAGGTTTAGGATGGATATTAGGGAAAACTTCTTACACTGAAAGGTTATTAAGCATTGGACCAGGCTGCCCAGGGCAGCGGTTAAGGCACCATCCCTGGATGTATTTAAAAGACGGGCAGACGTAGTGCTTAAGAGATATGGTTTAGTGATGGTTTTTGTCAGAGTTAAGTTGATGATTGGACTTGATGATCTGAAAGGTCCCTTCCAACCTGGGCAATTCTACGATTCTATAAAACCTGCTTGAGTTTGAAGCAGGAGCTGAGACGGGACCATGGCTGTATTGAAAGCCACTGTAATTTTTTTATTCCTCTTGACTGCAGGCTTCTCTTGGGGCTGCTGTCTGGGCCTTTTTTCTTTCTTCTTCTTTTTCCCCTCGCTACGTCTTGTGATGTGGTTAGTCTTGAGGTGATCTCTAGCTCCACATCAGTGGGCTTATTGCTTGCCTGGAGACATGCTAACGTGTTGGGTTACTGCCACATCCCCTCGTGGAGGGGAAGAGCAAGCCTCGTGGGCATCTGCTTTCGGCGAGAAACAATACTGCTTTTCTTCCGAAAGCAGAAATATTAATGTCGGGAGAAGAGATATTTGTTGGTGAGATGGCCCTGCTGTGGGAAAGGTTGGTCGTGTGGCCAGCTCCTGCTCCAGCTCGGTCCCTGGGTGAAGGAGCTCGTAGCCCTGGCATCTCCTGAGATCTCGAACCCGTAGCCACGCTGTTAAAATCGTGCCTCTTGCTGTAGTCACATTGTCAGCCCAAGGCAAAATTTGTGCTCCAAAACAGCATTACCTTTCATTTGGGTGCGGGCAGATCCCAAAGTTCAAGTAGATGAAACTGCTGTTGGGTCAAAAATATCCCTGCCCAGCGAGGACAATAATGTGGAGCCTGCAAAAGCGGGAAGAGGTGTGCAGCTCACAGCTCAGACTTGATAAATATCGTGCTGGACTGGTTCCTGTCAATTATTGGGCCACAATCTATAACAGCGCTGCCCCTTACTAGTCCTCCGGTGGGGACACAGCCAGGCTGGAGCACAGCAGAAGGTCTTCCCGAAGGAGCAGCCTGCAAAATACAGCCCCTGAGACCTTGAGAGGAGAGAGCTGCTCTTCCCATGCCGTCAGCCGCCCACTGCCTGTGGTTTATCCTAGAAATATTTGTCTGTGCAGTTAACCTGTCTCCTGGAGTCGTGACCCAGCTTGTCCGCTTAATGCAGCGTCTGCGAAGCCTGCAGCAGATTAGCTCTGCCTCCACACGCAGCCGTCCTCCCGGCATGGATGTGTGAGCGCGATCTGGGGAAACCTTCCAAAATCGCTGTGGCTCTGACATTGCAATGGATGCAGATGTCACGTAAGAGGCAAGAAAATTGGCCCTAAATCAGTAATGCTCAGGGCTGTGAGAACTGTTGCTGCTACACTGCAGTGGTTTCTAAGCTTTCAAATGAAGGTGTTAAAACTGCAGCGTCTGCTGCCTGGTGTTCCCTTTTTGGGGAAGGGAAAGTAGGAGGGGGGACACTTTACAAAAGTTACTTTCTCATGTGGCCTTTCCACCCTCTGTGGCTGAGGGGAGGGTGCCTGGAAGGCCCGGAGGGAGACAACCCACACTGGAAATTCAGTCTTTTTGCATGTGAAGTTCGAAGGCGACTCAGCCTTCCCTCTCCCCTACCAGAAAGGGATATCCAGCCCCGTAGGTGGTCGCTCCCGTACCTGCCTCCTCCCAATATCCACGTGGGGAAGGAACTTATAACCTCCCTGCTGTTGTCGTTGTGTGGTGTGGATACTGCCTGCTCCTCTGTCCTGCTCGTGAGGGTTGACAAATGCCTCTCACTAGTGGGTGACTGGACTTTTTGGCATGCCCACCTGGTGCAGGCTGCCGGAGGC
This sequence comes from Chroicocephalus ridibundus, assembly GCF_963924245.1. Taxonomy (NCBI): domain Eukaryota; kingdom Metazoa; phylum Chordata; class Aves; order Charadriiformes; family Laridae; genus Chroicocephalus; species Chroicocephalus ridibundus. Next base: position 7,679,322 of record NC_086305.1, on the reverse strand, counting down.
GGCTGCCGGATGGGCTCTGCCAGAGCTGCTGTGCTTGCCCTGGTGGGGTCTTCTAACCCAGCTACGGCTTAATTTAACAGGCCTTTTTTCCCTTTATTATATAAACTAATTTGACTTTAAAATTGGTCTGAAAGCACGGCCTTTCAGGGGAAAAAGAAGATACCAATTAAAGCCCAGTATAACTATTTTTGGGTCTTTCATTATGCTGTTTCCTTTTCTTATGTATGTGGCAATGCAGATTGGCTATGTGTTTGCATGGCTTAGAGGCATGTAAAAACTGTCCTGCTCCTCGGCAGGCCTCTTCCTGGGAAGTGCCAGGGAGATGCTGCGTGGGTATCACTTCTTACTTGGGAATTTCCCAATTGTGCAGCAGAATTAAATCGCAGGGTGTGAGGGGTGGCTGGTGACCAGCAGGACTTTCTTAAAACTGACTTTGTGGTGAAATATAAAGGGCTCTTTGTTTGCCTAAACGTTGGGAATTCAGCATTTGAAACGTGCCATTTCTGAATGGCTCTGTTAAGTTTGTTGGGAAGGCTGCTACTAAAGCAGTTTCCCAAAGAAAAATGTGGATATTGCCCTGCAGAGCAGCAGAACCGACTCGCTGCTGGTGTCTTGCCCAGCCTGGGGCTGTAGGTGCAGCTGGGCCAGATGCACTCTCTGCTCCCTCTCCTTCAGCTTCAGAGCAACTTCTGCTGCCAGGAGCAAAAAGAAGAAAAGGGGATGCAAAAGGTGACACCGGGCGGCTGCTCGGTTCTCCTTGTGCAGCAGCGTGGAGCGGTCTTGCGGGGGGGAAGACAGAAACACCATGACGGAGCTTGTAGTGGAGAATGATTAGCTTTTGGGAAAGCCTTGGCAGCTCCCGCAGCCGGGAGGCCGGACTGGGTGCCAGACGGGAAGGCGGCTGACGTGGAAGTGCCGTCTCACTGGGATTATGAATGGCCAGGCGAGACTGCCGAAGCCGTGCTCGGCCCTCCTCCTCCTCCTTCTCCTCCTCTCCCCTGCACACTTCTCACCAGGCCCTGCCCTGGCCCAGGTAAGCTCAGGGACGGACCTTCATTTTTTATATCATAGAACAATTCAAAAGAGCAGCTGAAAACCTTATCCCGGGAAGGTGAGCTGTCTTGTTGGTTGCCAGACTGGCTACAGAGGTGCAGAAACTGGCTGTCATCAGTGCCAGTCCAGCCCTGCTTGTTGTAATTGGTCTGATCCTTGCTCTCCGTATTAAAATCTCTCCTTTGATTGTAGAAAACCAGCATCATCTTGTACCAAGAAACTGAGCTAGTGCAGAATGGCTGTGGGAAGGTATTTGTGAAAGGAGGAGGGGGGAGTCATGGAAAAAATGTGCGTGTGCGTCCGTCTTTGCTTTTTTTGTTGAAGTTAGCTACTTTGAAGCTGCCTTGCTTTTCGGGTGTGCTCTGTAAATTAATTTTTTACTTGAAGTGCTCAATGCATCTGATGTATTGTGGCTGCTTTATCAAACTGGAGCGGGTGGGTTTGTGTCCCGTATTGGAAACTCTGGCCTGAGCAACAGCATCAGCAGCGAGTAAGGACACTGAAAACGCCATGGGGAGAAGGCGGGTGGGATGGGGTGACTGGCACAGGCTTGTCACTGAAGGACTGCAATTATAAGCCGACGCAGACAGAGCTTGCGGCTGGGCTCGGTGTGAACGCTGAGCAGCAGTAACCATATTGGTATCCTCTTGCAGGACAGCAGCGTGGCTTCCCTAAAAGGAAACGAGAGAAATCAATTCTTTTGAGAAATGCGTTGCTCGCTGGGGTTTGCCCAAGGGCTTTCTTAGCAGCAGGGCAGCAGGATGTGAGCCGCCCCAGCGCTGGGGTCACTGGGAGGGAAGTGGCCGCGTCTCTGACCCCTCCCCAGCCTGCGGGAGCCCTCGGATTGCAGCCGTGCATGAAAAGGGACTTTTTTCTTTTTTTTTTCTTCCCCCCCTTTTTTTTTTTTTTTTTTTTGAAAAAGGAAGCTCTTCGCCTCAGTGCCTACAAGCGCTTGTAAAAGTTGCAGACGAGCTGAGAAATCACTGAGCAATCTGCCAAGGCTAGAAGCGCAGGTAGGAGCTTGCTGACATGCTGCCTTGCTTTTTTTCTTTTGGTTTGTGCGCTGGCTACTGTTAAAGCCCTGCTGGGTGTCAGCGCAGAGGGGAGCTGGGTGTTGCTTGAGGCAGGCGCTGATGGAGCAGTCACGGGACTCCTGCAAGAGGGTTTCGGCCATTCTGCCTCTGCGGGGAGGGCAGGACCCAGCCAGGATGCTGCTGGCAGCTGGAAAGCCTCTGGACAGCTGCATTTTCCAGGCGTTTCAGAAGAGGTGACAGTCTTTCCTTTTTTTCATTCCCTCTCTGAGCTGCGTGTAAAAGTAACCACAAGCCGGGGAAGCGATCACCTGGGCTTCCTCTGCCCGGAGCCTGGTGTTAAAGTAAGGCAGCACTGCGCGATCTGCCGTTCCCGGAGAGGGAAGAGGAAGGACAGAGCCCTGCCCTGGATTGCCATTGGCAGCAATCGGCATTAGGACTAGAGCTGTGAAAGCAGGGAGTAAGGGGAGAAAATGAGCTTTTGGGAAGGGAGGGCCAGGCCTTGACGCCCTTGCTGGGCAGGCAGGTCGCACCGAGCCACTCCTCTCGTGTCCTTGGGAGAAGCTGGAGGTTTGTTCATGCTTGGGACAGCCTCCCACGGCGTGGGGCTTTCTGCAGCGGCTATGTGATCTCGGAGGGGTGGCCAAGGTCCTCTCGGAGCACCGGTGACATCTGCTGTAATCTTGGCTGGCTGGAAGGGAGCTGTAAACAAAACGTACTGTAGGTTTGTTTGAGGGGGATTTCCCCCCCGCCCCTCATCTTTGAAGCCTGCAAATACTATCCAGGTACTTTGCGTGTGCCGTATCCTAGTTGTTCCTAACTTTGCCTTTCTCTTCTGTGTGAAAGCAGTGTCTTAATGCTGCCTGAGCTGTGACTCCTGCCTGTGGAAGTAGGTGTTGTACGTGTGATATCATCTTCAAGCAATGTCAGGGATGCTTTTGGTCTCTCTGCTTTTTTTTTTTTTTTTTTTTTCCCTAGAGCTAAGTGTTTCTTTTAGCTCAGCTGGAGTCAAAGACCATAATTAAATGGGCTGCATTTGCTTGAAGTCTTAGCTACTCATTTGCTAATGCCTTCAGACAGATGCTGAATCGTCTGAGAGACGATTGCTGCTGTGTCAAGCTCCCCAGTTCTCATGAATGATGTCTCCATAGGAAGAAGTTTGTTTGTAACACGGGCACTGCCTTGGTACCAAATAAGCCATATTAAAAGCCTCTTCACCCTGCCCAAGTGGCAATTTCTTCTGGAAAATGGTCGGTGTTTGCTTCTTGACACGCGTGGCGAACCCCAGGGGATGTTTGGGGTATTTTCCCTGCAGTTTTGCCGTGCTGTTTCATCCTGTCCTCTTCTCTGTGCTGGGCCCTGGGGCTGCAGCCTGAGCCCTGCTCGAGAAACACATCCTTCTCCAGTGGAAGGGACGGTGCCGGGCTGCAGCCTTGGGCCGGCATGGGTGCAAGTGTGGTCACAGCAATCGGTCAGATCCTACAGAAAATAAGTAGGAACAGGGTTGTACCGCGCCGAGGATGCTGCCAGTCCTCCGGGGAGCTGTCTGGAGGGCGATGCTCAGGCTTGTTTATGGCTTGTTTGTTTTAAAGGACGTTTCTTTCTTCATCTCCAGAGTAAGGAAATCGTTGCGTGCAAGTACTTCTCTGGGACTGATTTCCTGCTCAGCACCTGCTCTCCACATTGTTGGCTACTTGGAGGCCAGTCGTGCTGTCACTCCGGAGGTGGCACCGTGGCAGGGTGGACGCAGTCCCCCAGTGCTTCCGCCCCCCGGGTCGCCTCGGCGTTCTGCTGCAGGATGTGGTGAGGCTGTGACACAGCTCTCGGTAACCAGAGCCTCTGCCTCTGCGCTCAGATGTCCCTCTGCGCCGTTCGCTACTTCCTCTAACCATGTCTGTGGTGTGATGAGACACCTCCTAAGGACACGTTCTCTGGGGGTTTTCTTATTTTTCTTCTTTTGACTCTTGCACGGTAGCTTACAGGGTCACAGCAGCTGTGTGTGCAGTGAAAGCATGCATGCAGTGAGCTTGCCTCGCAGCCCAGGCTGAATCTCGCTGAACCACATCAAAATGCATTTTCTGTTTCTCCCAACACGTGTCATGGCCCCTGCTGCAACAGCAGTTTGGATCTCTCTGCTCCTGCACCGAAGAGGTTACTGAGCCTGTTCCCGCAGGAAAAGCAGCGACAGGAGATGTTGAGTCTAGTCTTAGTGGGACGAACTGAAGCGGTTTGGGTTTTTTTTTCCTTGCTGTAATTAAATAAGAAAACAAGAGGCCTTGGTTTAAATCTTTTTAATCTTTCTCCGGAGAAGAAATGCTGATTAGCACGATATAGCATCTGTTAGAGATGGGCTGAATTGCGGCAAAGGTAGTCTTGACCTTGAATTTGGGATTTTCTTGCCAACGTTTGAGGATACTATTTGTCTATTTGAATAATTCTGTGGCTTCGTATAAATCTAAGTAGATTTCTTCTTGGTTAAAGGGATTTATTTGCTTGCTTTCTTATAAAATTATGGAAATTCTTATTTGCCAGATTGGGTAAGGCATCAGCTTTAGTTAATTTCTGTTACTTTATTTATTTTTCTCTCTGGCACATAAAAAAAAAAAATAATATTTTTGGTACACATAGCTTTCAACCTTAAGCTTCCATCAAAGAGCAGCTTGACACAAATTATACGAGGAGATGGATGTGGGAACAAAGGAGGTATAATTAGCTACAGATAAACAGAGCTGTGTTTCTCGTCAGCATCCTTTCAGATCTTAGCTTGTGTCTTACCCTCTTGGAGCTAATTCTTTTCCCCAGACTGGAAGAGGAAGGCGAGCTTTCCCTGGGCTTCCAGCTTTCAACCAGCCTTCAACTTGAAGTGAGCTAAACTGAAATGAAAAATATGTTTATGGGCTGTCTGCAGCTGCACAAGAGGCTGTGGCTGCTCTTAGAGCTGGTGTTGTTTCAGGATATTCTCTTTCCGGGTGCCTGAGCTGCGACTTCTTCTTCTTGTTCCCCTCTGCCCTTTCACGTCCTGTCTTTGAGCTCCTGCTCAAATGGTTGTTTTGTTGGAGTACGGCTGGCAACAGATGTGAACTTTATTGTAGGTTGTCATACCCTTACCTTTTTGGTAGGTTTGCTCCCGAAGAGGGGAGGGGAAGCATAGGTGAAAAATCTGATCCAGGTAAAACCCAATTTGTTTTACCCTTCTTAAAGGGTAATTGGAGGGGAATAGGTGGTGGAGTTTCTGCTTGTTTCTGTGGGATTTAGCGCTCTGAGTGGTGGTCTCTGGCTGAGGCCGCGCTGGGGGGCATGGGGGGGACTGCATCTTGACGTCTCATTTTGCCCCTTCCCTGTGGGGCTGGTTCCCTCGTCCCCACATTGAGCGAGAGAGACCTTGCGGGGGCGAGTCTTCATTCAGCCGAGCCGCTGCTCTGCTGGGAGCTGGGCTGCAAAGAGAGGGGGGAGGAAGGAAAGCTGGTGTTGGCTTCCCCCACTTCTCAGATCTGGGGCGAGGGCCCAGATGGTATCCCAGATCTCTTCCTATGGGATTTAGACAAGGTTTCCTGTTGAGAGAGCTGCTCCTAATCACTGCCCTTCTGTGCTGCATTGCAGATCAGGACCAGATGAGCAGAGGGAGGTTTCTGTGAAGATCAGAGTTACCCCAGCCCTGCCCTGGGAAGTGGCCCAGCAGCGCCGTGTCTCCGGCTGTCATCGTTACAGACGTGGAAAAGACAAAAGGAGAGGAGAAAAATGTCCCATGCTTTAAAGCAAGTGTTCAATAAAGACAAAACGTTCCGGCCCAAGCGCAAGTTTGAACCAGGGACTCAGCGGTTTGAGCTGCACAAGAAGGCTCAAGCCTCGCTCAATGCTGGCCTGGACTTGAAAGTTGCCGTCCAGCTGCCGCCGGGAGAGGAGCAGAACGATTGGGTGGCTGTGCACGTGGTGGACTTCTTCAACCGCATCAACCTGATCTACGGCACCATCAGTGACTATTGCACAGAGCAGTCCTGCCCTGTCATGTCAGGGGGACCCAAGTACGAGTACCGATGGCAGGACGAGCACAAGTACCGGAAACCCACGGCCCTGTCGGCTCCCCAGTACATGAACCTCCTGATGGACTGGATTGAGGTACAGATCAACAATGAGGACATCTTTCCCACTAATGTTGGTGAGTTCAGTTCCAGTTGTGGCTAGAGGGAGGGAGACTGGTCCAGAGCCTTCTCCTTTGAGTCCTCAGGTCCCATTTCTGCTCTAGGAGATGCTGTAGCATGGGTCACCCTTATAGCAGAGCTGTTTCCTTTTGTGCTGGCAGTGTAATAAAGCTCCTCTGAGCACCTGAGAAACTTCAGAGCTTTTCTGGAGTGCTAAAATACCCAGAGCTGTGCCAGATCCCGTTTGGAGTCACCGGTACCTCAAGGAAAGCCAAGCTGAACCCAGGCAGTGAAAACAAGAGGCTGCTCTTAGAAAAGCCAGTCTCTGACATGACTCTTGAGTAGTTCATGCTGGACGTGGTCTCCTGAAAGACAGCTCTTTTACAGCTGATTGCTAGCTTGGGTTCAACGTGCGTGCTCTGCGTCGGCCTGGTGATGGTGGCCACGTTTCCATAATTAGCCTCTTTGTTGTTACAGGCTGGCATTAGCTGACTCTGCCCTTTCTAGCTTAGTGCTTCCTGGCATGCACTCAGCTGTTTGTTGCAGCTGGGTGGGATGCTGACATGTGCACGGAGGGAGGAGCGGTGTTTTATCTATTGCCAGGGTGATGAAGATGAGAATTTGGCCTAGGACACCTAAACCTGCATATCCAAACGCAGCTTGTGTACTGGCTTTGGGACATGGTTTGTTGGGGTTTTTGTTTTGCTTGTGCTGAATAAAATGTGAGAATTCAGTATCCACAGCATTAGGTAAATGTGATTGATCCCATTCAGAGCTCCCATCTTCTGGGACGCAAAAGGCAAGGTGCAGCAGAGCTCTCTCCCTCCTGCCCCGCTGTTCATCCCCTTGGAGCTCTGATGGGATGCACTTGGCCTCTGTCTGGGACATGTCTGCCACACGAGCATCCACAGGGCCCCTCCACCAGTGCCAAAATGCTGCTTAAACCCAGTGTGAGCAGGCAGAGGGGGGAGCAGGGCCATAAACAGCCAGTTCTTCATCTGGAACTCTGAAATCCTCCCCACCCGTTCCTCCTGTCGCTCAAACGCCTGCTGCCTTGCCTTTAGTTCAGACTCTTCTGCAAGACTCTCTGGGGACTATGAGCAGGGTGTTTGTTCTGTTCGGGGAGGCAAAACAAGTTTCTGACAGCAGGAGGATTGTGAGGGTGTTTTGGGGTTTTTGTTTTGTTTTTTAATTGTTGTTTTCAGCTCAGCTGTTACCAGATTCCTCACCCTTAACGCCGACTGAAATGCTACAGTTCTTGCAGAGCACTGAAAGGGTTTAACTAATCCTCATTCCTCCAGAAACGACCTGTGTGAACTTTAAACTGTAGTATTCTACTGAGATGGCTGGTTGGCCGGACCGCTCTGCTGCAGGGCCCCGGCTAAACAAATCCCAAAGAACGGAGGCCTTTAAGAGGACCTTAACATCTTTAATTTTTAACCAAAGGGCTAAAGACATACCAAAATAAGAGATTACTGTGGGGGTTTAACAGCACCGACTCGTTCTTTTGGGAAGCTGCTTGGTCGTATCTGGTATTTTGCACTGTTTATGTAAATGTGCCAAATAGGAGTAGAAGAAAAGTCCCTCAGACTGAAACAGCTCCTGGGAATCTCCGAGGCTGGTCTCTTGCTTTCAGTCGCTAGCAGCCAGCGATGGCGTGCAGCACTCTGTCACTTAAGGAATCTCTGCTTTGAAAAATCTGATCCAAAATGGAAAGGAAAAAGGAGAGGGGAAGCTGGAAATTACTTGGGACAGAACACTTTTTCCCTTTTGTCTCAATCTGTTCATTTTATCAATTTATTTTAGCCCAAGGAACCAGTTTTAACTTTGCTGAAAGTTTCTGCTGGTCGTGTCTTCCCTCCCAGGTACTCCCTTCCCCAAGAACTTCCTCCCGGTGGTGAAGAAAATTCTCTCCAGGCTCTTCCGGGTCTTTGTCCATGTCTACATCCACCATTTCGACAGGATCACCCAGATGGGGTCGGAAGCCCACGTGAACACCTGCTACAAGCACTTTTACTACTTTGTTAAAGAATTCAATCTCATAGACACCAAGGAGCTGGAACCACTGGTGAGTGTCTGGGTGGGCACAGGGTAGACACTGGTCTCTCGGGGTCTACAGCCAGCGCAGAAGGGGTAGGCTGGGAGTGGAGCAGTCAGAGGTCTCTGGTACCTTCTTAAAACTGGTTGCCCAAATTCAGGACATCAGTTGGCCTTGCAGTTTGACAGTCAGGATGTGCAGGCACAGCTGAGCAGGGTTGTTTGGGCATCGGCTGGGGGAAGTTGACTTGATCTCCAGCAACCTCCTTGCATTTCTAGCGCTGGCTTGCCTTGTTTGCGTGCACTGCACGAGCCCAGCCCTGTTAGCATTTGAGGATGTGGATCATAGAATCATGGAATCACAGACTGGTTTGTGTAGGAAGGGACCTTAAAGCCCACCCAGTGCGAGCCCCTGCCCTGGGCAGGGACACCTCCCACCAGCCCAGGTTGCTCCAAGCCCCGGCCAACCTGGCCTTGAACCCCTCCAGGGATGGGGCAGCCACAGCTTCTCTGGGCAACCTGGGCCAGGGGCTCACCCCCCTCACAGCAAACAATTTCTGCCTCACATCTCACCTCAATCCCCCCTCTTCCAGTTTCAAACCCTTCCCCCTCGTCCCATGGCTCCCCTCCCTGCTCCAGAGTCCCTCCCCAGCTTTCCTGGAGCCCCTTTAGGGACTGGCAGGGGCTGGAAGGTCTCCGCGGAGCCTTCTCTTCTCCAGGCTGAACCCCCCCAGCTCTCTCAGCCTGTCCTCCCAGCAGAGGGGCTCCAGCCCTCCCAGGATCTCCGGGGCCTCTTCTGGCCCCGCTCCAACAGCTCCGTGTCCTTCTGGTGGGTGGCTAAAACCCACTCCCTGTGCTTACTTCCCACGCTGAAAAGCAAGAACAACATCATGGCCTTCACAAGGAGGCTGGAGAATGTGACCTGTTAGACCTGGGCGGTGGTGTTGGTGTTTCTAAAGCTGTAGCAGCAGAGCAGACCTGCGGAGCTGTTGGGCAGTGGAAGGGTGTCCTGCGGTGCCTGGGAATGGGAGTCGGGGGGGGGAACACAGACCTGCACAAACTGGAGGTCTTAAAGTGTCACCACATGCCTGAGAAGGGCATTTACAACTAAACAAAGGTGAGGTTTTCTCATCCACACCCTCCCCTGTCCATCTGGATCTTCATTCATGGTCCCTTGTCTTGTCTGTCCCTTTGACAGAAGGAAATGACCTCCCGGATGTGCCACTGAGGTCAGACCTTCCTGCTCCCACCTTGGCCTCTCTTCCGAGGACTCCTAGTCCCACTCCTGCATTGGAGACGTGATTCAAGGGGAGAACAGAGACATTTGGTTAAAGAAATCTATATATTTTTAATGAGTTTCAATGTAAAACTGTGATATTGCGGGAATATTTTTTTAAAGATGCTCTAGATAAACTAGTTTTTTACAGTAATTTCTATAAAAAAAAAGGAAATATTTTGGGCCGCTTGGTGGAAGTGTTTGCTTGTTGAGGAGGGAAGAGGCACCCTGTATTGTCTCTTCCCCGTCCCCTCACTGCAGTGGCACCAAGCGAGCTTAGCCAGATGCTTCAGATAGAGCTGCGTCGTGTAGCTGGTGCTGCCACGGAAGCGGTACTTCCCTCTGGACACCCATTCCCCACCCGTGAAGGGAGGTTACATGGGGATTGGGGATGATATGCTGGTGTACGCAGATCCCCTGGGGTGCTGTTTGGTTCCAGCACCTCTTCCACTGGCTGTGAGTCCAGTTTTTGGACAGAGCTGCTTTTGTGCTCACCCTCGCTTGGCATCTGTCCCGAAGGCTTGGCCCTTCTTGCTTTTCCTTTGAAAGAAGGTGAACTTGGGGTTCTCTGATGGCCAACCAGCTCTGCTCTGCTGTTGGAGCCTGTGCTGCTGCTGCCATTGTGAATCTGCCTCTTACAGCAGCTCTGAGCTGAGCTTCTCCCCGGCCGTAGCCCAGCCGTGGCTCCGGGTGCGATGTCCCCACAGGCAGCGTTACGCCAAGCTGTGCGTCGTGGGGGTGAGCAGAGGGAAGGCGGTGAGAGAGGCATGGGGAAGTCTTCTTCTCAACCACCTGCACTTCCCCATCTCCTTGTGGTACGCTGACCCTGCCGAGAAGGAACTGGGCTGCTTGTCCTTCCAGCCTCGCTTACTGGCTGCATGTGGACCACTTTCTGCTTCCCATGAGGGTACGGAGCCTTCTCCTTCTTCCCGAGCAGCATGGCCCTGCTCGGCTGCTCACATCTCATAACCAAGGTCTCTGGTGTGCAGCCAGAGACCGCCAGCCTTGTCTGCCGCTCACACAAGCGACTCAGCTGCATGATGAGAGCTTTGCAGTGCCCCCGAGGTAGGTAGATGAGGTCTACCTAGGATTTGGGGGGAGTGGGTGAGCAGGGTTTACAGTAAGTGAAAAGGTTTCTATGAACAGTGACCAAACTGTACCACTAACCGCTTCTTCCTTACAAAGTTTTTCTGTGTCCTGGAATCTCTGTACATACGTGAGTCTCGTTTCTTGTACTATTGGTAGGACACTCGTACAAATACCACTATCATTCTCTGAAATGGAACCAATAAATTATGTTGTATTTACATAGCACGCTCTGATTGCTAAATGTCTCGTGATTACGCGTTCGTCAGAGGCGTTCTGTCAGCAAAGCAAACATGGTGAGTTTGGACTCCTTGGGAAGTGTGCTGGAGAGCTGTTTCCTATGGTTGCTAAAAGCTCTTGGGTGTGTGCCCCTGGCTCTGCTGCCGTACGCTTTGATTCCTCCTGCTCTCCAGGTGCTGGGGCCGGGCTGCTCTGGGCCCCGTGCTTGTCCGCAGGGCTCTGGGGCAGAGCAGGCGGGCGCCAGAGCTCGACCAGCGGCACGGGGTTGTCCTGACTTGTCCCTGCACCCAGGGGCTGATTCTCCCAGCTCTCAAACTTGGGTGGATGCGGGCAGGGGAGGCGAATTTGAGCTTTTGCCAGCTTGCTGAGGGACTCTTGGCTGCCACTGAAAGGAGCCATGGGCATAGATAGCTGTAGAGGTGACGGACTAGACTGGCCGAAGCTCTGCGTTCAGGGTCCCCAGGTTCTTTTCCTGGCCAGGAGGGCAGGAAGGGGCTGCGCAGCCACACCTCCTGGCCCTATAGACCTGGCCCTGCCCTGCCTGCAGTGGGTCTTGCCCGCTCCTGGTGCATGGTGGAGGTGCTGGGCCTTCCCAGACCCCCTCCGGCCCCTCTCCTGGATTTTTGTGGGTGCAGCTCGGCTGGAACCATGTCGCCCCCTGGCTGGGTGCCACTAGAGGGTGCGGTATAGCCCCACAGTGCCATGGACAAAGCCCCCCATGGAGCTGAGACCCACCACTGCCTGGGAGAGGGTGCAGAAATCCCCCCCCAGCCCCTGTGCCCACGCAGGGGAGGGCACAGACCCGCAGGGACCCCGGTGCCGGCTTGTGGTGGGGCTGGAGCGGGCGCTGAGCTGGGCCAGGTCACCTCCTGTCGCTTTTCATCCTCTTTCCCTTTCACGCCGACCTTGGATGCTGTCAGCGCCACGTCCAGGGGCGTGTGGCACCTATCGGCTGTCACCCGCAGGGCTGCCTCCCGCTGCCCTCCCTCCCTTTAGTTTGGGGAAGGGTCTGGCTGCTTCCACATGAGACCGGCTCAGCCAAGGCGGGAGGAGGAAGAGGAAAAGCACCTTTAGGGGAGAAGCAGCCACTGGGGTCCTCCCTCATGCAGCAGTGCAGGATGTTGCCCAGACAGGTTTGCGGAGCCACCACAGCCGGCGCTCGGCCTTTCCCCGCTTCTGCCTCCGCCTTTTCCCCTCCGCCGCCTGGGCAGCACCCAGCTTTCATCTCTCCGTGTGGGGGCCTGATGTTTTACCACCCTGGGAGCCGCAGCCGCCTCGTCACAAGCGAGCCGAAGTCTGCAAGCAAGCACCTGGGGCTGAGCCCAGCCTGGCGGAGCAAGTTCAGCTGGGACCAGGACCTGTCTGTAATTTTACCGCTCGTCTCCCTGGGTGCTGGTGGGGTCCACAGACCTGAGGTGTCATGAAAACTTTTCTGAGAGCCCAAAGGAGAACAGATTTGCATATCTGCATTCAAGCAGGTACCGTGCCCGGGGCTCAGGTGGCCTCCCCTCTGCGGGGCGGAACCCCCTCCCGAACGCCACAGATGGCATCTGCCCTGGAGCTGGAGCGGGCAGGGGCTCACAGGCGGCAGGGCGCTCTGTTGTGGCCGTATGTTCAAAGGGAAATATTTATTTTCTCTGGTTCAGCATGGTGTTGCTTGCTGCTCCCAAGGAAACAATCGCTCACCCTGTGCCCTCTCCCTTCTGGGCTCCTCCAGCCCCCAAATGTCGAGTTGCTTGGGAGCTTCAGGACCTCAGTTCTCATTAGGGTTTGCTTCAAATTGGCCGTTGGTTTCTGAAGCTGGGGAGCAGGGGCAGCGCTTGCGGTGGCCCACAGAAACCAGCCCTAGGGAGCAGGATCTGGGGGCTCCTGCAGCATCTGCAGCCGCATGGCTTCAGCCAAGGGATGTCCATGGGGTCTGTGTGGGACCCACGTCCCCGCTGGGTGAGGACGGGGATGTCCATGGCTGCCACTGCCTCCCCACGCAGCAGATCCTGCTCGGAGCATCACTGGGCGTTGCAGTGATGCTCCAGCCGGGGCGGCTCATGGAGATGCTGTTCCCCAGTGCGCCGGGCAGTGTCTCACGGCTGCACCATCGCTGGGGAGCCGTGACATGGACCCCCTCTGGAGGGGCCACGGGCTGCATTTCCCACTCCCAGGAGCTGCTGCCTCGTCCCCTGCTCATCCCCCCTTGCACCTTTGGGGTTGGGGAAACGGGCATGGGGTGGCACAGGACATGTGCCCGCACAGCTCTGCCATCGTGCTCAGCCCCCCCAGACCTTGGCAGCCCCGTGTCCGCCTGCTCCTCCATCCCTTGTCCCTGAACGGGCAGCCAGCAGCTTTCCAAGCGCTCTGAAATGTGCTTTATATTTTTCCCCAGGACAGCTGATGCTTCTGGGGCCAGATCCTTCCCCGGGGGGGGCCCTGGCAACGCCACAGCCCTGACCCACCACCCACCTCCTCCGGGGCACAGGGTGTTGGGGTGGCCCCGCTCTGGTTTTGGGCTCTGGGGCTCCCTGGAGGAGGCGGCAGCCGCTCCTGGGACAAGGGTACGGGCACCAGTGTGGCATGCGCTCCCCTCTCCCTCGGACAGTGCTGCCAGGCCGGCAGCCAGCAGCTCCCCATCCCCGTGCCGGGAACACGGGCAGGACCCGGCAGCCCTCCTGGGAAAGCATCGGAGTGGGGAGCACGCCCTTTGCCAGCGGCGGCTTAAAGAAAGGGGCCTTGGGCTCATTTTTTTGCTCCTGGCGAACAACATCCCCTGCAAACCCAAGAGGCTGCTGGGACAAGGCCACCGGTACCGGGGGTGCACAGGCCCCCGCTGCAGTTTCAATGCCCTTTTCAAACCGCGATGGAGCAGGGGTAATTTTTTTTGGTGGTTTGAGACTTTCTCTGCTCCTTCTAGGGAACAGCGTGGCGTGCCAGCCTGCCTCTCCCCTCCCTCCGCGTCCCCAACTCCCGGGGCCACTTCATGGTAACACAGCGCCTGCGGGTTTCATCCCTTCCTGGGGAATTTGGAGGATGGAGGGGGGGGTGAAAAGAAGCCGGGGTGTTTAAAAGCTGCTTGGAAATGCTTTGCCCATTTCCTGCCGGTGACCAGCTGGGACCCCCACTGCAGCACAGCGTGAGCCCGCTCCCTGCCCTTCTCCCCAAACACCCTGAAACCGCAGCCCCCGGAGCTCCTGCCCCTGGTTTCGGGGGCTGCTGGGGTTCCCCTCCCCGCGGTGACTCCATCCATCTTCCCTGCAGATGCCTGTGCTGGGTCCTGACCCAGCCCCAACGATTCCATCTCCTCGTCCCCTGGGCTTTGCCCAGTGCAAGGTGGTGGAGCCAGTGCTGGTCACGTCCCCGTGGGGCTGCTGGGGGACAGGGGACGCTCCCTACTGAACTGGCTTCTCCACTTGAAGGTTTTTTGGGGGGGAGATCGCCCTGAGGTGTGTTTGTGCCCTCCCTCGGGGCCGCATGGCCCAGCTGCTCCAGCTGGGGGTTACAGCTGCTCCTGAACCCCACAGCACCTCCTCCAGCTGGGGAAACTGAGGCACGGCACCACTTTCCCTGCTCCCAGCGTGGCCACCCCTCCTCACTTCGTGGCCGTGTCCCTCCGCTGTCCCCGAGACAGGCTGGGCTGGGCAGCTCTGCCCTGGGGGTCCCCGGGCAGCCCCAAAATACAGGTGCAAAGCAGGACCTGTGAAAGCCAAGCGGGGTTTGCCCCCGCCCCTTCCCCACAGCAGACCGGGAGTGAGGGACTGGGGCCACCTCCCTGGGGAAAATCCCACAGTGGTGGTGGGGGGGTGACCGCTGGGACCTGGGGGTGCGCTGGAGCCCCAATGTCCCGTCCTGGCAGTGGGAGTTGGGGTTGGAGGGTCAGACCCGCCCGGGATCCCTGGGAGCTGCCCAAATCCCCCCTGGCTGTGTCATGGCTAGGAGGGAGGCTGGGGACCTGCTGGCGTGTGGCCAGCACGGACGGACACTGCGCGTGCCCTGGGCGTGCACGTGTCCCCCGTGTCCCTTGTCCCTACCGTCCCGCCCCGGCAGCAGAACCAGCGCTGTGAGAGTCAAACCTCTGGGTTTCTGCCCGGCAGGAAATTCCAGGTTTTTTGCAAGATTTTTCATTTGAAACGGAGCCAGGGCTACAAGTCCTCCCACTCCCAGGGCAGGCAAGCTGGGCTCTCCTTGGGCCAGGGAAATAACACCAGGAAAAAGGATTTATTTTATTTTTTCCCTTCCAAACCAGAGCAGGGAGGGAGGAAGCCCCGCGTGTCCCACGAACGGCCGCCTTACCACTGCTCCTGCCGGAACCGGGGCCGACCCACGTCCTGTGGGGAATCAGGCAGCCGTGGGTGGCTTCAGAGCGGGCTGTGCCACCCGCTGGAGGGGTGGTGGGTGGGCAGGGTGGCCGCAGTGGCCTCCGGCCCAACTCCAGCTCCTTCTACTCCCCGCACCAACAATAGCCACCTTCCGGCACAGCCCCGCTCGCTTTCCTGTTTTCTCTCGGCCGGTCTCAGCGCGGGGGGCTCCGCCAAGCCACGGGGACCCCCCTCCCAGTGGCACCGGGGGGCGGGAACAGGCGATGCCGCAGAGGCACAGCCACCCCGGGGGGGTTTCGCCACTCGTGGATGCCAGCGAGAAGTAGGGCACGGCGGGTTTGCTGCCACCGGGATGCTGGATGTGACCATCAGGCAGAGGGAGGAGGGTTGGGGGGGTCTCAGCACCCACCAAGCAGGTGGGTGGCATCAAATGCATCAAAATTCGTGTTTCTCTTTTGCAGGCCATGAGCTGCCTCTCCCCAGGCACCGTCACAGCCCCTTCCGCTGCCTGTGGGTTTGCTGGGGACACGTGTGTCCCCACGGCTGGAGCCACCGCAGCGGGGACCTGCTGCAGCCCCACATCTGCAAGGGCTGCTGTGAGGCGGGGGGAGGTGTGCAGTGTGGGACCCCCTGCTCCAGCCCCCAAAATACACACGCAAGGGGGAGGCTGGGAGGCAAGCAGTGGGGTCGGGCTCCGGCGGGGCATTTTGTCCGGATCCTGCATCCGCTGAGCCGCGCAGGGCCAGGGAAACACAGCGAAGAACCGGGACGAACACCTGTGCAGGCAAAAAACATGCATGGGATGGTGCCGGCATGATCATGTGTGCAGTGCATGTGTGTGTGTGTGTCTGTGTGCACGCGCACACACGCATGTACGTGTGGGAGCCAGCCCTCGGGCAATCGCATGCTGGCACATTGCTGTGCCCGGAGGGGCTGCACCTGCGTGTGCGTGTGTGTGTGTGTGCACATGTGCCGGGCACACAGGTGATGCTCTGCCTCCTCCTGCTTCGCCCTCGCACACACGTGTGCTTTTGTGCATGCCTGGCTGCCAGGCAGCGTCCGGCCCCACGCGGGTGCCTGTCCCCCGGGTGCCGGTGGCCAAAGTCGCAGCACGCTGCACCAGCAGGATCCCCCCGGCCAAATGGCACCATCCACTCGCTCCCTGCTCCCGTCAGCCTGAGACCCGACGCTCTCATCACGCCTGGCTGCAGACCTCGCCTGCGGCCCCGCAGCCGGAGGAAGCCGCCCCTCGCGCCCCGCTGCCTCTTGCCACCCCCGGTCCCAGTCTGAATGACGCCGGCGTCACCCCGATACCGCCTGGGTCAGGGCCTTTCACAGAGGGGGTACAGCGCGGGAGGCAGCGCACTGATAGCGTGCGGTGACTGTGCCGTGAGCGAGGTGCGAGTGTGCAGAGAGGCCAGGAGCGTGCAGGGAGTGAAGAGCGAGCACAGAGTGCGAGTGGTGAGCACGGAGGAAGCATGCGGCGAGCATGCATTCAGTGTGCAGTGAGCGCGCAGACGCGCAGTGAGCGTGCAGAGTGCACGGGGAGCCAGGAGCGTGCAGGGAGCGGAAGGAGAGTGAGTGTGGAGCACAAGCACCAAGTCGGGAGTGAGCGTGCTGTGAGCGTGCAGTGAGCGCACAGACATGCAGCGAGCGTTCAGCGAGCATGCAGCAAGCGTGCCGACAAGCAGTGAGCACGCTGACACGCAGTGAGTATGCAGACATGCAGAGAGCGTGCAGAGAGCGCACAGCAAGCACAAAGAGAGCGTGTGCCAGGCGTGCAGCAAACACGCAGAGGTCATGCAAGGGCCCCCAGGCAAGCTCATAGCGGGCGGTGAGCATGCAGCAAGCATGCAGGTGACATGCAGGTGACATGCAGGTGACAGGACATGCATCCAGCACATGAGAGCATGCAGTGCCTGTGCAGCAAGCTCACAGCAAACAGGTAGCACGCACGCAGCGAGCGCACGGCCGGCAAGCATGGCCGCGGGCACTCCGGCACCCCGTGTGACACTGGGGACCCTGTGGGCTGGGTGAGCTCCCGGCTGGTCCCAGCTGTCCCCGCCGCGCCGGGCACCCCTGGGTGGCCCCCCGGGCTGTGGGTGCAGGCGCTGCTGCCCTGTCATTACCGGCTGGGTGACCTACATGGCAGCGTGCGCAATTTTGGAGGCATGTGACTCTGCTGCCGCAGCCTGAGTCGTCCGACGGGTGCCAGCGGCCAGCGCGCCCCGTGGCACTGTCCCTGTCCCCTGTCCCTCCTCTTACCCTGGGAGCCAGAACCCTGAAAATCCCCCCTGTCCTGCAGCACCGCGTCTGCCCCCCCCACGCCAGCCTGGTCTAATTGGGGAGCCCTAGTTAGCAGCACTAATACAGAAAGGGCCCGGGTGTCTGGTTTTTCCAGGTTGAAAGCAGGAGCGGGCACCAGGGCCTGGGAAAAGCAGGAATTTTGGCAGATTTGAGGGGGCCTAAGGCAGATATGGGGTTGGCCAGGCCCCCACCACGGTGGCCTCACACCAGGATAGCAGTGGTGGCTTTGGGGGGGGCTGCAAATTCCGCAGCAAAACGTTCCCAAACAGCGGGGGGAGGAGGAGAAGGGGGGGCAGAGGGTGGCGGTGAGGCCAAGGGGCTGCGTGGCTGGGGGGGGGGGTGTCTGACGTGGGGCGCCCCGGGGACGGCGGCTGCAGCGAAACGGGGGTGGGGGGTGGTGGGGGGGGTGGCCCGCTGGGTGCGCAATGGCGGCAGTGGCGAGCAGCCAATGCGCAGCGCGGCCGGTGAAGTCATGCACCGCGGTGCCGCAGCCATTGGCCCCAGTGCTGCCGCTCGGCGCAACGAGCACGTCTGTTCTCAGCCCAGGCTGGCGTCACGCGAGGCGGGGGGTGTCGGGGGAGGGGGGAGAACAACGGACACCCACACGGTGACGGCCTCCCATGGTGCCACCAAGCCTGGACTGGGGGTCTTGCTCCCGAATCCCCCTCCCTCACCCCCCAATACTGACCGCATGCAGCAGGGCCTCGGTGGCCTGCAGGGACAGAGGGACATGACCCCGTGCCCTGTCCCCCCCCGCCTTGGCGCAGGCCTGGCTGCGGGGCTGAGCACTGCCCTGCTTGTGGCATGTGTGGGCTGGGGGCAGGTCAGGGCTGGCCCCCACCCCCCCGCCCTGAGCCTTGGGGCCACAGAAAGTGCACACGGAGCCGGAGTGTCCGTGTCCCCGGGTGCAGGGGGAGACCCCCAAAGGGGTGTCGCTGGCCCTGGGGGGGTGGCAGGACCCCAAGGGCTGTCCCTGTCCCCGGGTGCAGTATAAGGTGCCCGGGGGTGTCCCGCTCCCTGTGCTTGGTGTGTGTCCTTGTCCCCTGGCGTGGGGAGGGCTGTCTCCGTCTCGGGGTGTGGTGCAGGGGGGTGCCCCTGCTTGTGGATGCAGTGCAGGGGACGGTGCCTGTGTCTTGGGGTGCAGTGGGGGGGGGGGGGACTTGGGGTGTCCCTGTCTCTGGGTGCAGTATAGGTTGCCCAGGAGTGTCCCTGTCCCTGTGACTGGGTAGTGGGGTGTGCCTCAGGGGGGGACCCTTGTCCCCTGGTGCAGTGCAGGGGGGTCTGAGGGGTGTCCCTGTCTCGGGGTGCAGTGCGGGGGGGGGGGGGGAGACCGGGGGTGTCCCTGTCTCTGGCTGCAGTGCAGAGGGTTGTCCAGGGGGGTGTCCCTGTCCCTGACTGCAGCACAGGGGGATGCCCGGCAGTGGGGGTGCGGGGGGCCCCGCGGGGGGGCGGGGCGTCCCCGTCCACAGCTGCAGCGCAGGAGGGTGCCCGGGGGGGGGATGGGGGGTGGTGTGTGTGTGTCCAGGTCCCCGGAGCAGCAGAGAGGGGTGCCCCGGTGCAGGGGGGCGGTGCCCGGCAGGGTCGTTCGTGTCCCTGTGGGTGCCGGGCGGGGTGTTTGTGTCCCCGGTGCAGTATGGGGGTGTCCCCGGTGGGGGTGTCGGTGTCCCCCACGGGTGCCGGGGGGGTTGTTTGTGTCCCCGGAGGGGGCTCCGGGGGCGTGCGTTTGTGTCCCCAGTGCAGCGGGCGGGGGGTGTTGACGTCCCCGGTGGGTGCAGGGGGTGTGTTTGTGTCCCCGGGGCGGGAGGGGGTGTCGGTGTCCCCGGGGGGTGCCGGGGGAGGGTGTCCCCGTCCCGGAGCGCAGGGCGGGGGGTGTCCGGGGCGGCGACAGGCGGGGGCGGTGCGGGGCGGGCCGGGCCGGTCCCCGGCGCTATAAAGGTTCCGGGGGCGGCAGCAGCGCGTCCCCTCCCGGCGGCGGCGGCGCGGAGCGGAGCGGAGCGGGCGGCGGTGCGGGCTGCGGTACCACCAGCAGCGGCGGCTTTGCGGGGCCGCGCCGGTGAGCGCCGCCGGGGCGGGGGGACGGGGCCGCGGACTCCGTGCGGGGCCGCAGCCGTCTGACACCCCATCCCCCCGCAACTCTCCCCGCAGGTTTCGGCCACCCCCCGGACTCCCCTCCGGCTCTGCCCGTCCCTCCGCCTCCCTCTTCCCGCCCTCCCCCCCCCCGCCCCGTTTAGTTTTGTTTTTTTTTTTTTTTTATCGCCTCCCCCGCCTCCCATTTCTCCCAGCAACACCGCCCCCCCCCGCTCCGCGCCCCCCCCCCCGCCCCCCGCAGCAAGATGGTGCAGAAGAAATCAGAGATCCCGGGTTTCCACCGCTCCTTCAAGGTAAGGGGCTGCTCCCCTCCCTGGGGATGTTCCGGGGGGGGGAGCTCGGGGGATGCTTCGGGGAGACTCCGGGGGGGTGCGGGCAGGGCCGGTGCGGGCCCGCGGCGACCGGATCCTGCGCTCTGCAGCGCTCAGCGCCACATCCCCTGCTTTTGGGGGGGGGGGGGGTTGGGAGAAAGGGGACAGAACCGCTCCTGCCCGCCGCACCCCCCACCCCTTCTCGACACTCCCCCCGAAGGAGGGAAGCACCGGGGCGGTGCCACCCGAAGCGGGCAGCGGGACCCCCCTGTTCTCCACCCCACCCCCCGGGGTCGGGGTGCTCCCGGGGGTCGGCTCCGCAGCCCCCCCCCCCCCACCCCAGCCCGGCCCTGGGTGGGCGCTGGGGTGCTGCATCCAGGCTCCGCTCACCCTGCGGCTCCCACGGGGATCCCCCGTGGGGTGGGGGTGGCTGCACCCCAAATCTGCGAGCAGGGTGCTGGGCCGCAGCCGGGGGGTTCGGGGGGGGTTGCAGGGGCTCAGGACCTGTTGTGCAAACATCTTGTGCGAGGGCCGGATCCGGGCACACACGTTCTCAGGCCCCCCAGGGGTGGCCAGGACACCCTCAGCCCTGTCACACCGCGTCTCTCCTGGCCGCTGTCGTGCTCCGTGGGGGGTGGGGGGGGTGGGGGCCCGATCCTGCCGGGTCCCACTCCCCTCAATGCCGGCTCTTGTCCCGCCTGCGGCACAGTGGCTTCGTGGGATCTTTGTTTAGTTTGGCTCCCGGTGCTCTGAGGGATGCTGGGAGCTCACCCGAAACCTGCCCGGCTTATTTTAGCTGACACCTAATCCTGTTTTTAAGGCTTTTGGCTGGGGTTTGGCTCCCTCCCCGCCCCGCCTCCCCCCGGGTAGCTGGGGACTGGGGACACGGGGACACCTCGGATGTGCTGATGGAGCCAGTGCGCAGCGTCCGCCCCGCACTTCCCATCCCCCAAAGCTTTTGTGTGTCGGTGCTGCGGCAGCTGGCAGGGCCCCCCGTGTCCCCCCCCCCCGGGAGGCCTCATCCTGCCCCCGGTGCAGGGACACGGGCCAGAGCTGCTCATCCCAGGAAAGCGGCCACCCTGACACAGGGCCTTGGCCCCTGGCCGGGGTGGGCGGGTGGGGGGCTGGCAGCTGAAGGGCGACGCTGCAAATTCAGATTATTTTTTTGCGGGGAGGAAGCTGGCAAAACGCTGTGCAGGTTTGGCCCCAGAGGTCTGGAGTGGTGCTTGGGGTGGGGAGGGGGGGGCGTGGAGCGGGTGTGACCCTGGGGACCTCTCCACCCCCCCCACTTCTCCCCCCAACCCCCGCCAAGGCTGCCCTGGCAGTAAACAGGCGTTTTCTGGCGGCGGTGGCTGGGGTTTGGTGTTCTTGCGCGGGGGCTGGCAGCTGGCCGGGGCACCGGGGCGGGTTTGGGAATGCCGCTGGGAGCTGCCACCTCCACCCAAGCAGATTTCGTAACCCTGCAGAGGATGGGGCCCTTTCGCCTCCCTGGCCAGGCACCCCGGTGCTGCCCCGTCCCACGGTGGGGGGCAGAGGGTTCCCGTGTCCCCTTTGGGGTGCTGAGACTGGAGCCAGCGGGGTTTGGGGTGGGGGTGGCAGCGTTTCCTGTGCCCTTCCCCAGTCTGGGGCGTAGGGAGGAGTTGAGGTAGGGCCTGGTCCTGCCAGGTCGCAGGTGTCCCACAGCCCAGGGGGCACAACAGTCACCGGAGCAGGGCTAAGCAGGCCCACTGTGACCTTGTGGGGAGCCAGGAGGACACGGCACCATGACTCTGGAGCCCGTCCTGCCCCGTGGCTTTTCTTCCTCCCCCGTCACTGTAGCTCAGGTCTGGGTAGAGATTTGGGGTTGGGTCAGGTCGGTGCGGGTGGCCCCAGCCCCTCTCATCATCCCTGGGGCAGCTGGCATGGAGGCATGACCCAGCAGCACCATCCCCATCAGGAGATGTGGTCAAACCCTTCTTCTTCTTCCCAT
The DNA here is from genome assembly GCF_963924245.1 of Chroicocephalus ridibundus. Lineage (NCBI taxonomy): Eukaryota > Metazoa > Chordata > Aves > Charadriiformes > Laridae > Chroicocephalus > Chroicocephalus ridibundus. The sequence goes on along the minus strand of NC_086305.1, from coordinate 7,657,478 downwards.
GGCTCTCCCTGGGACTTCGCCAGGTCCCTCCTGCAGCAGCACCGTGTCCCGCACTGGTGGGGTGGGTGGGCTCTGTGCTGGGCAGCCGGCAGCAGCTGATCTGGTGGCTGCCACCTCACTCTGGTTCTTGGCCCCCACAGGGACAAAACCCCTTTGACCTGGAGTTTGACCAGTCCAACCACCTGGAGCCCGTCTTCAACTTCGAGTGCCCGTCCCGACCCGGTGAGCTGCGGGTGCCTCCCGCAGGGCTGCATCCCGGGGGGGGTCCTCCCATCCTCATCCCCGGGATGGCGGCCCTTTGCACTCCCCCGGGGTGGCGATGCTGGGGGAGCATGGGGCAGACAGGGGTGACTCACCCTGGTGGCTTTGCTCCGGCGCAGACATGCCTTCAAGTCAACCCATCGATATCCCTGATGCCAAGAAAAGGAACAAGAAAAAGAAGCGCTGCAGAGCCACTGACAGCTTCTCCGGCAGGTTTGAAGGTGAGCAGGGCTGCCAGGGGTCCCCCCCCAACCTGGGGCAGGGCTGGGGCCCTCCTGACATCCCCAGGCTTGGGGACAGCCCAGGGAGAGGGATGGCCGTGGCGTCCCACGCTGTGGTGGGGCCAGCGGCTCAGTCGACCTCTCCCCTGCCAGATGTTTACCAGCTGCAGGAGGAGGTGCTGGGAGAAGGGGCCCATGCCAGAGTCCAGTCCTGCGTTAACCTCATCACCAACAAGGAGTACGCGGTGAAGGTAAAGCTCTGCTGCTCAGGGCTGCAGACCCGGCTCCCTCCACCTCCTGCCTCAGTTTCCCTTTCCACCCTCCGCATTTCGGGCTCTCCTGTGACTGTGCAGCGCTGGCACAGGATGACAGTTTCCTGTGCTGGAGGGGAAGGAGAGGGGACAGGAGTGCGGCAGGATGGGGCTGTGCAGGTGGCACACTGTGCTCTGCCACCACCTGTCTCCGGGGTCCTTGGTCAACCCGCTTAGCCACGCTCCTCTGCCTGTAAATTAGAGCAGTCGGGAGATTAAATTAACACTTGCGACGTGTCTGGGGACTTGGGGCAAGCAGGGGCATGTGGTGCCAGCAGGGTGGCCAGTTCCGCTCACCCTGGGAGGGCCTCCATGCCCCTGTGAGCATGGGGGCACTGGAGGGGGTTGGGAGGAGCCGGCTGCTTTTGGGGTCAGGGGTGGTGGTCCCACAGCCCCGCGCCCTGCCGGCTCCTGGCCGCAGCACAAAGGGGCTGGGACGGGCCCCATGGCCAAATGTTGGCTTCCCCCATCACCCCGGGGGGGCTTTGGGGGGAAACTGAGGCAGGAGGGAGGGCTGCACGGCAGTAGGGTGCACTGTGTGCCCCAAAGGGCCGGGGGCAGCATCCTGCTCTCCCCTCTGGGTGGGGACCCCCTGCGCATGCTGTGGCCCATCTACCCATCACCCGCCATGCCAGCGCCCTTCTCGGCTGCCAGGGCTCGGGTGTCACATGGACCTCGCCTTGGCCGAGGCCCCAGGAGGGAGCGGCTTGGCACCGCCGCCAGGAACAGCCTGTTCTGCTGCCTTAACCCCTTCGGGAACCCCCTGCCTGCCTCTGCCCGGACCTGGGGGTCCTCAGCCACCGGCAGGGTGGGGGTACAGCAGCTGCCAGCTGTGTGTGTCCCCCACCCCGATACTGGTGCCTCGCCCTGAGCCTCCCCCCATTTTCATTTCAGATCATCGAGAAGCGCCTGGGACACATCCGTAGCAGGGTCTTCCGCGAGGTGGAGATGCTGTATCAGTGCCAGGGACACAGGTACCACGGGGCAGCCATCGTGTCCCTGTCCCCCCCACCCCCAGTGACTGTGGGGAGTAGGCTGAGAACGGGCTGACGCTCGAGACACCCGTGGGCTGCAGCCAGGCAGCCCTCCCCTTGGCCTCGCCCCGTTAAACGGTTTGTCATGACAACGGGGGCCATGGCGGCCAAGTTGGAGCAGTGCCGAGCGGGGGGGCCGAGCCGTGGCGGCGGCGTTTGCCATCAGCGCTGCGGAGCGGGGCCGTTTCTGGCGAGGGGCGAGCGAGCCAGGAGGAGGGTCTGCGAGCAATTAGGGAGCAGAGCCGGGCGCTGACAGTCCCGCTCCCCCCTGGAATGCAGCCGGGGGGCCCCCGGCCGTGTGGTTTCAATCACTGGAAACCTAATTTTCCTGTCCCATATCCCGCCCCCCCTGGGGGGTGTGGGGGGCTGCAGGGAGCAGGAGGACCCCAGGAGGTTTTTGGGGGGATGCTGGGCTGATGCTGGTGTCCCTGCAGGAACGTCCTGGAGCTGATTGAGTTCTTCGAGGAGGAGGAGAGGTTTTACCTGGTGTTTGAGAAGATGCGAGGGGGTGAGTGCGGTGCTGGGGCGGGGGGAGCTGGGGGGATGGGAGCCCCCCACGAGCCCCACACTCACTTCTCACCTGGCCACAGGCTCCATCCTGACCCACATCCACCGGAGACGCCACTTCAACGAGCTGGAGGCCAGCGTGGTGGTGCAGGATATTGCCAGTGCCCTGCACTTTTTGCACAATAAAGGTGAGCTGGGACGCCCCGGGTGGGTGCTGCTGTGCTCTCCCCCAGTGGGTGCTGCCTCCCCGCGTCCTCCTGTCTCGGGGACAGTCCCGGCCCCGGCTGTGCAGGATCAGGCCCAGCCGCATCGTGAGGCTTCGCGTGGTGCGGAGCTGGTTCCTCCAGTTTGGCCGGGACTCGGGGCCAGCAGCAATTTTTTGCCCTTCGCCACGACGCAGGCGGTGATTTGGGGTGGGGAGGGAGGGGTCTGTGAGCCACCCCCAGACATCTTGCCGTGGAGGGGGGCATTTTTTGCCCTTATTGTCTCTTCTTCTCCCCCCCTCTCCCAGGAATCGCACACAGGGATCTAAAACCAGAAAATATTCTGTGCGAGAGCCCGGACCAGGTGAACCAGGGGCAGCTGGGGTGGGGGTATAGGGGGGGCGGGGGGGGGAGGTACAAGGGGGTGCTGCCCGGGGTGGGGGGTGCAGCGTAGGGGTGTTGCCCGGGGGGGAGGCACAGGACACCCCCCCCCCCGACGGGGTGGTGTGAAGCATGATACAACCAGGTGTTACAAGCATCGGGGGTGCAAAAGCAAGGCTGCGGGTCCCCAGGGGGCTGCTGGGGGGGGGGGGTGTGTGTCACTGACCACTCCTTTTACCCCGCCCCCCCCACACGCCCCCAGGTCTCCCCAGTGAAGATCTGCGACTTCGACCTGGGAAGCGGCATCAAACTCAACGGCGATTGCTCCCCCATTTCCACCCCGGAGCTGCTCACCCCCGTAAGCGTGGGAACCTTGGGGATGGGGGAGGGAACTGTTCTTGGGGGGGGCGGGGGGGGGGGCTGGCAATGGGGGGCCCTCCCCCCACTGCCCTATAGTCTTTGGAGGCCAGGTCTGCATGAGGAACCCCCCTCCGCCCCTTGCTGCTGTGGCTGATGGGGGAGTGTGTGTGTGTGTGTGTGTCCCCGCCGCGGCGGCGGGCGAGATGCGGTTACATAAGGTGGGGGGGCGGGGGGGCTGGCGCAGAGCCCGGGCTGCCTGAGCCTTAGCAACAGCCGGCCCCGGCAGAGGCGGCTGCGCGGAGGCTGGCGCTCGTGGGGAGAAGTGGGTCAGGCAAGGGGGGGGCCCCTGATCTAACACACACCCCACCCCCCCAGTGGTGGGTGAGAGGGAGCTGCGGCCTCCCCGCTGTGGGGTGCTGCTCGCAGACCTCACAGGGTGGACACCCTGAAATCTTCTGGGGGGACCCCCGTGTTGCCAGGAGCCACCCCACTTTCTGGGGGGGGATGCTGAGTGTGGGCCCCCCCCTAAATCATGGAAAGCCCCACTCCACTTATCGCAAGCAACAGCCCCCCCTGCCCCTGCAGGGTGTTGCCCTGCACCCCGGTGTTTTTGGGGTGCTCACGTGCAGGGAAGGACATAGCCCGTCCAATGTGGGGTGCACAAGGGTGGGGGGTGGCAAAATACCCCAGCCCCCCTGTTCCTCTGCATTTACCCTCTTCCTGGGGCAGGGGCTGATTTACTGAGGTGTCCTGAGTTTCCCCAGTCTCAGCAATGGGGGTGGGCTGCCCTGTTCCTGCAGGGTTAAAGGTGGTTGGGGTTTATTTTTTTTTTTAATTTTTTTTTTTGTCCTGCGGTGGCATCAGCTGCTGGGGCTGACGAGGACTCTCGTTAGGAGGCCTCTCGTTATGTTACGGGGTGATTATCTGCTGGCTGCAGCTTTTTCTCTCCCCTGGTCACGAGGCCCGTGTGGGCTGCGGGTCACGTGCGCTGGAAAGCCCCAGAGTCCTGGGAGCGCTGGGGGAACGGCCCCAGCCTCGCCTTGCATCACTCTGAACTCCTCCTCCGTGGCCGGATCCTGCGCCTGCTCCGGCGGCCCTGCCCGCCGCAGGCAGGGAGCAGGCAGGGCCCCACCGCCCGCCTGCGGCGCTCTGCGGCTGCTGCTGGGCCATGGGACTGAGCCGGTTGGGTGGTGCTGGCGGTGCTGCGGAGCGTGGGTCCGGCCTCGCCGGGTGCTCTGCCCCGGGAGGGGGTTGCACCCCTTCAGGCTTTTTTCTTTTTGGGGGGGTGGCAGCCCCTCCCAGAGTTCGGTGACCCCTGGAGTAGCAGGTTTGTGGGATCCCCTGTGTGTGGTGGGGCTCAGTGAGAAACCCAGCAGGGGTGGTCTGCCCTGCCGGGAGCAAACCTGGGGAGCAGCCGGGTCTGCACCCTCACTCCTGCCTGCACGTGGGGACCCCCAACAGCAGAAGGACACGGAGCTGTTGGAGCGGGGCCAGAGGAGGCCCCGGAGATGCTGGGAGGGCTGGAGCCCCTCTGCTGGGAGGACAGGCTGAGAGAGCTGGGGGGGTTCAGCCTGGAGAAGAGAAGGCTCCGCGGAGACCTTCCAGCCCCTGCCAGTCCCTAAAGGGGCTCCAGGAAAGCTGGGGAGGGACTCTGGAGCAGGGAGGGGAGCCACGGGACGAGGGGGAAGGGTTTGAAACTGGAAGAGGGGGGATTGAGATGAGATGTGAGGCAGAAATTGTTTGCTGTGAGGGGGGTGAGCCCCTGGCCCAGGTTGCCCAGAGAAGCTGTGGCTGCCCCATCCCTGGAGGGGTTCAAGGCCAGGTTGGCCGGGGCTTGGAGCAACCTGGGCTGGTGGGAGGTGTCCCTGCCCAGGGCAGGGGGTGGCACTGGGTGGGCTTTAAGGTCCCTTCCCACCCAAACCAGTCTGTGATTTCAGGGGGTGCAGGCCCCCCCAGCCAGCACAGCTGTGTCCCATTGGTCCCCTGTCCCTTGAGCCCCCCATGCCAGGGCTCACCCACCCCCACCTCTCTCCACAGTGCGGCTCCGCTGAGTACATGGCCCCAGAGGTGGTGGAAGCCTTCAACGAGGAGGCATCCATCTATGACAAGCGCTGCGACCTGTGGAGCCTGGGCGTCATCCTGTACATCATGCTGAGCGGGTACCCCCCCTTCGTGGGCCACTGCGGCTCTGACTGTGGCTGGGACCGGGGCGAGGCATGTCACACCTGCCAGGTGCGCGGGGGGACCCCGGCGTCGCTGAAACCCGCCGCTGATTTGGCAGCACCGCTCCCGGCTCAGCCCCCTTTTTTTTTTTTTTTGTTTTTCTTTCCCATCCTCCCACCCCAGAACATGCTCTTTGAGAGCATCCAGGAGGGGAAGTACGAGTTTCCCGACAAGGACTGGGCGCACATCTCCTTCGGAGCCAAAGACCTCATTTCCAAGCTGCTGGTGAGAGATGCCAAGAAGCGACTCAGCGCAGCCCAGGTCCTGGAGCACCCCTGGGTGCAGGGGGTGAGTGCTGTGCCCCCCCCCGACTCCGCTCCCCAAAGCCAGGGTGGGGGACACCCCCCGCCGTGGGCTGCCCATCTCTGACCGCCCGCATTTTGTTGCAGTGCGCCCCAGACAATACCCTGCCGACCCCCATCATCCTGCAGAGGTGAGTGTGGGTGGCCCTGGGATGTGGGAAGGGCGGGGGGGGGGGGCGTCAACATGTCCCAGCCCCACCCCACCCCCCAAATCCTGGCCTCAGTGGGCTGCTCTCTGCTGCAGCTCTTGCTGTCTGGGCAGCGGTTGCAGCACGTGATACGGGTTCAAGCCGTGGTTTGGTGCCTGACGGGTCTGGCGTGGTGTGCACGCAAGGAGGGACGCCCCGATATTTGACCCCCACCTTCCTCCTGCCGCCCGCCTCACTTCCCACCCTGAGCCTCTGCCTCCCCCGCAGGAACAGCAGTGCCAAAGAGCTCACCTCCTTCGCCGCTGAGGCCATCGCTGTCAACCGCCAGCTGACACGGCATGACGAGGACGAGGAGGAGGAGGCGGAGGAGGAAGCACGACCCATCATCATCAAAGCTACCTCACGGGCCATGCAGCTCTCCCCCCCCTCCGAGTCCAAGCTGGCCAAGCGGCGGCAGAAGAGCAGCCTGGCCAAGGCGGTGGCTGCCGGGCAGCACCTGGTGGCCCCACTGGTCCTGGTGGCCGACCAAGCCTGAGCTGTGCCCCTCGGACCTGCTGTACCCTGTGTCCCTCTTCTTCCTTCTTTCTTTCTTCCCCGCGCCCTGCCCCCCCCACCACCCAAAACCCCACCGTTTCTGGCTAGTGACAAGATCAGGACTCATCCCTGTGGCTGGTTTCCAAGGTTTTGCTGATCTTGTAGGTCTGGGGGTGGGAGGGTTTGTTTAAGATCTTTCTTTTTTTTAAGGTATTAAATCAAGCGTGAGGTTGCTTCACCCAGGGCACACTCAAGAACATCTGACAGACACACGGACTTTTGTTTCCCGACTCTTGGTTTCTCCTCTGACATTTTTTCCCCCCTCCCGGACACCAAAGGACTCTTTGTATCCGCGGCTGCTTTGACGATTTCAGCTCATTTCATACTGTGAACAAAAGACCCTCGGTCGCGTTTTCAACAACGGGAGTCACGTTTTAACCTCGTCCCTCCCCTCGGAGCTGCAGGTCTTTCTCCGATGTTGGGGTAGATCCCACAACCCCCTCCCTCCCAGGGGCCCAAGAGGCACCTACTGGGTGCGGGGAGCCCCTCCGTCCCATGCTCGGGGATGTCCCCGGCTGCGCTTTGTGGGGACGCAGTGGGCATTGTGCAGGGAACCGCTTGGGCTGGGGAGATGGTGCCAGCGAGGGAGCAGTGCCCTGTCCCACCGAACCACCCTCTCTCCTCGGCAGCCCGTTTCCAGAATAAGCTATTCACCCCCTTTTTTTTTTTTTTTCTTTTTTTAGTTGTTCATTTTAAACTGCTAGCTGTGCTTCTCTACAGGGCACGGAGAAATGTCTTCCTTTCCTCCCATGCTCCTGCCAGCAGCTCCCTGGGTGCAAGGTCAGAGCCGGGGGCGGGGGGGGGGGAACGACACACGGGACGGGACACATGCATGGGTGTCTGGGGCTGT